>NC_077227.1:168472517-168737517 GCF_027887165.1 Monodelphis domestica | reverse complement strand
CCAAGGAAAAAAGTTAATAATCTGTCTAGAAAACTAAAAAGTTTTCCAGAAATTGTTCTTATTCCTTTTTGTCTTTTTGTCACTACACTAAACAGTTAAGAAAATCTGGACACATTTCATCTAGGAACAATGTCCTGGAGAGAAGAAGCATATGTCTCCATTCTCTCTGTGTGGTTCAGGCGCATGATCCCACACATACCTTATGCTTTGTCGAAAGAAAGATTAAAAACTGTTCCTGCTAGCTCGTGTCCTACAGTTGCTGGTTTTCTAACAGCATCCATAGTATTACAGTAACTTTTTGCCCTTCTGGATCTCTATGGAATTGTGGCCTAATCAAAAACAAATAGGAATTAGATCTATAATTTCATTGGAATGGAGGACTGCCTATACCAATGCGATTTATAGTCCTAGAGAGTTGCTTGGGACTCCTGAGAGATAAAGTAACTTGTCCAGAGATGCACAGCTAGTTCTTCTCAGAGGCAAGGTTTTAATCTAGGTCTTCCTGACTACAAGGTCAACTCTATCCATTATGCCAGGAATTACTATTTCTAGCACAAAAAAAAGTGCTTGCCCTGAGGGATATTTTATAATTTCCTGTTTTTGCTCTCAAACATAGAATGGTAGACCTGCCTGCTCTGGAATTGAGGTAAGTATTTGAAGAAAGGGGAAATAGCTGTCCTGCCTCTCTATTCTTTACTCTGACCTGAATTTGGTCTCTCTTCATTAAGCAATCTTCATGAGACTTTCCATCAGCCCATTAGATCAGGCTCCAGTTACTCCATAAGAAGAGATGAAGTTTGCTACTTCTTGACCCCCTTGACTAGGAATCCAAGCTTTTTCTTTCATTCAAAAACTATAAAGGTTTCTAATTCATAGAATTTCTTGACTGCCAGGTTTTCTGTGTGCTCTTTTCTCCCTCCTAACTTTTTCCTTGAAAAGAAAAATGATTGCCCATCAGAAAGAAAAAGGTGTACTTTGAACCTTCACTACACACACACACACACACACACACACACACACACACACACACACACACACACACACACAGTTCCCCACAATTACCAGGTCCCTTAAATCTTAAAAGGGAGGACTCTCGAGATCTCACCATGGCAATTCCTTGCACCCCCTATGATTTCTAGACTTCCACAATCATATTTACCTCCCTCAGTAGGCTGGCTTTTTATCCTCCTACTGCAATTCTTCCCTAACCACTTTTCCTGCAAGGCGAGTTTCCTGTCTATCAGAAAGGATCTTGAACGAGACGGCTTCATTTCAGGAAGACACCCTCAAAAACTGCTTCATTCGTGAAAGAAAGACTGTTGTCCTAACTAAGCATTGTTTATTTGCGTGTATGTATACACACTCACACATTCTCGCAGATAGAGAGTTGGCAGAAAGACTTAGATGTCATCTGTTCTACCTTCTACCCCTATGCACACACATACGTTGAAAAGATGCAGAAGCTGCAGCCCAGAAGTGATCAGTTTTACCCAGTCTTACAAAAGTAGTGAGTGTCAGGGCTCGAATTTGACCCAGGAATTCGGGCTCTAAAGTTGATGTTCTTTCTGTGGCTTAGGCTACATTTCAAACAAGGAAATTATTTCATTGGCCATCCCTCTTCCTAAACACTCCTCCCTGAGTTTTTGTGATATAACCCACTCTTTATGCTTGTCTAGCCATTTCTCAGGGTCCTTTGCATTGTCCTTTTCCATATTCTAGGAATATGCACACCCCAAAGCTCTGTCCTGGACCCACCTCTACACTTTCTTCTGTGATCTTAACAGAGTTCTTGGCTTCAACTGTCATTTTGGTATGAATAACTCCCAGATCCTGCAATCCAACCTCGTATCACCTTAATGGACCTTGTCATCAAGTAGTTGTCCTTTAGACAACTCGGACTCCAGGTGACTAAGCAGAACTCATCACCATTCTCCAAAAAGCTCTAGTTCTTCCTGAATTTCCTCTTGTTGAGAATCAATCCTTCCAGTCAACCAACTGGGTTTCAAAGCTCTGTGTCATCCTTGGCTGTTCTCTCTCCCTTTCTCAGTTGCTCCTTCTTCTTGTTTCTACATTCACAATATTTCTTGCTTTTTTCTCTTCCTCTCAGTCACTAGCCTAATTCTCCCTCATCACCTCTAGCCTAGACTATTGCAATCACCCCCTAGTTCCCCCAGGTCCAGCCTTTCCCTTCTTCAATTCATCAGCCACACAGCCACCCAAGATTCATATTTCAAAAGCACGGGTCTGTCTGGCCCTGTAGCTCATTCTCAAGAATCTCCCATGGCTCCCTCTTCCCTGTGGGATAAAACATACTCTTCTATTTGACATTTAAAGCCCTTCTGGCCCCAGCCTACCTTTCCAGGATTATTGCACGTTACTCTCTTTCATGCACTTTACATTCCAAACCAACTGGCCTGTTTACACATACAACATTCCATCTCCTTTCCCTGTGCCTTTGACATAGCCTGTAATCCATGCCTGGAATGCACTTTCCCCCCACCCCCCTCCATCTCATAGAATTCCTTAGTTTCCTTTAGGGTTCGCTTCAGGTGCCGCCTCCCATATGAAGCCTGGCCTCATTTCCTCTCCCACCTACCCCAGCTGCCAGCGCCCTTCCCGCCATCCTCAGCCACCTGAAATTACTTTGTATCTACTTTGTAAATATTTGATATTTGCTTTGCTGTGTGTATGTTGTTTTCCCCTATAGAATGTAAGCTCCTCTAGGGCAGGGAATGTTTCCTTATTGTCTTTGTATCTCCGAGCCCAGTGCCTGGCACATCGTAGGTGCTAAATAAATGCTTGTTGAATGAATCAAGTCCAATCTGCTCTTTTTATAGATGAAGAAACGGAGGCCCGATGAGTTTAGATGCCTTCCTTACTTGCCCAAGATCACAGAGGCAGCCCGGGGATTCAGAACCCTATCCTGTAACTCAAAACAATGCCGCGTTCCTTCACCTTCCAAAGAAAGGGAATCTCACTGAGGGGCCAGACTGTGTGGCCCTGCAGGCAGCGTGCGACCCACAACACTGCTGAGGGTGTCCAGAACCAGATCAAAATGTTTGGGGAAATATCTAATAGAAAAAAATATGACGAAGCAGATACTATTTGGCCAAGCACAAGGACCCAACTGCCCAAAGTCAGTCATAGCTTCTAACAAGGCTTCCTCCCAACAGAGACACCTGCCTCCTTCCTAACAGGCACATTCACTTTGCCCAAAGTCACCCGGGAAATAAGACCCATTTTCAGACTGGGATGGACAGTTTCCAGAAGCGTGCGAGGCCTGCTTCCATCTACTGACCCTTTTCCTTCATTTCTGTTGAGGCGTCGTGAACTATCCGCGGTGTTCTGCCATGCTAACCCCTACCCTTGTCTCTGCCAGAACGGCTGCCTTTTGAGCATCCACCACCAAGACCAAATTTTTCATATGCTAAATAATGTGTGGAGGTGGTGCTCTGGACGTCCACGCCACGGCTCGAATGCCAGGCGTCAGACAGAGAGTTCCTTTAGAAGGGATGGCAATGCAGAGCAATTGTTCCCCAACCCCAGAGTCTCGCCGGGTGAATTCTAAAACCAGTTCCTAATCCAATCCCCAAATGGAAGGAATCGGGTAGATTGTCTTTAACATGGGCAGAGCCAGGCTCTCTGAGATCCGTGGAACATTTTAGCCCTTCCTCACCTCACTAGAAATTGAACCCTTTCCCTTATCTCAATTCCTTACTCAATTCAGTTATCACGGCCCTCTCCCTGACTTTCTGTGACGTCTGCTTGTGTCTCCGCTAAGAGTTGGGACAAAGGCTTTTTTTTTTTTTGACATGTGCTTTAAAATGGCAAATATAGGACCTGTAGACTTCGGAGGGGACAATAGAGATTGATGATCCAGTAAAGCCCTCTCGTTTTATAGATGGGCAAACCTAGAGACGTTTTGAAACCAGAGAGATTCTGTGATCAAACTAAGGTTTTTTTAATTCTAATTAGTGGCAGAGCTAGAACTAGAAACCAGATCTTCTTACATCCCATAGTCCACCCCTTTCTTCGGTATTATGTTCCATGCTCTATCTCAATGTTCCCATTCAGATTGTTTCTTTCCAACCATTCTAAACTTAACAGTTCTTGAGGCACCCCTCCCCTTTCAGCCAGCTCTAAATTATACAGTTTAATGGGGTTCTTTTTGCTAGATGGTCCTCCTGGGACTCTTTATTTAAATAGAACACAGGACTTGGAGTCTGGAAGACCTGGGTTCCAATCTTGCCCATTTACTCTGCATATTTGAACAAATTATTTAACTTTTCTGAGCCTCAGTGGTCCTATCTATAAAATGGGCTTAATAATAGCATATACTTTGCAAGGAAGCTATATCAAATGAGATCACATGAAAAACATTTTGCCAACCTTAAAGTATATAAGTATAAGCTGCTACTATTATAGTTACCCATCTGATGGGGATCCAGACTTCCACAATAAAGATAAACTACCCTGTATAATCCAATTCCAGCATTTTGATCTCTAATCCCAAAGCAGTGACTTTCTTCTTTAAAATGGTGCTATTGAGGGGGCAGCTGGGTAGCTCAGTGGATTGAGAGCCAGGCCTAGAGATGAGAGGTCCTAGGTTCAAATCTGGCCTCAGACACTTCCTAGCTGTGTGACCCTGGGCAAGTCACTTAGCCCACATTGCCTAGCCCTGGCTCTTGTGTCTTAGAGTTGTTGACAAGAAAATAAGGGTTAAGTGGGCAGCTAAGTGGCTCAGTAAATAGAAAGCCAAGCCCAGAGACAGGAGGACCTGGGATAAAATCTGGCCTCGGACACTTCCTATCTGTGTGACCCTGGGCAGGTCACTTAACCCCAATTGCTTAGCCCTTACCACTCTTCTGCCTTGTAGTCAATACTGAGTCAAGACAGAAGGTAAGGGTTTAAAAATAAATAAAAATAAAAATAAAATGGTGCTATTGAGGGCAACTGGGTAGTTCAGTGGATTGAGAGCCAGACCTAGAAATGGGAGTCCTGAGTTCATATCTGGCCTCAGACACTTCCCAGCTGTGTGACCCTGGGCAAGTCACTTGACCCCCATTGCCTAGCCCTTACCACTCTTCTGCCTTGGAGCCAATACACAGTATTGATTCTAATACCAAAGGGAAGAGTTTTTTAATGTTGCTATTGTAAGATTTAAATTAATATCCAATAACTCCAAGTATTATATTTTATAAGATTTATTAATAATCACTTGAAGTAGAGGAAATAAAAAGACAGAAGTAAAAGCCTGAGTAAAGAAGTTTTCACGACCACATTAGCAGGAGAAGAGAGAGCAAGGGAGGGGTTACAGAAACTTTATCTCCAAAACAGAAGGATGTAAAGTGAGGATGAAAGTGGGATTCTGGGAAATGGAGTCCTGGGGTACAAAATTCTAATTACACGATATTAATATTCAACTTAATGTCAGAAGATTCAGACTCTGAACTCATTCTTTCCTGTGACTGGAAATTACATTAGATGGTTTCATTGCATTCTGAAACCTCAGATACTCCTTATATGTCATTTAATGACAGAGATCCATTCAATTGTCCATTTTAACTAAAGGGCCTCTAGACATTATAGGAAATCATCTAGGAATCAGGCATTTGAGATGATATGAACAGGTCACTAGAAACCTTTTTGTTGTTGTTGTTGTTGTTGTTGTCTATCCTAAGTAACATTCTTGTTTCCATTTATGCATAATATGACCCTATGAAAGCCTGGACAAAAACAAAGGAAAGGACACTATCTCTGGAGTCAGAGAGCTTGTGTTCAAATCTTGGTTCTATGTGACTTATTGTATAAACTTGGGCAAACCACTTAACTTTTCAAGGTCTCAGTTTTCTCCTTTGTAAAATGAGGAGGTTGGATCAAGTAGCCTCTGTGGTCCCTTTCAGCGTGAGATCTAGCATCCTATTTGGTCCATGAGGTGAGGGAGCAGGTCTAACTTTATTTAATGGTGTAATTCTCCCCCTTGATTCCCACTAAACCAATGAGCAGGGCTAGAGGTTAGGGGCCAGACCTGGGATTTCACTGTTATCACAACTCTAGACAAGGAAGCTCCCCCGACCAAGGCAGGCTGGCACCTTCTCTGGATTGGGCCACTATTTGGGAAGAAGCAAGACGTCCGTTTCAGGTTCATTAGCCTCACAGAACAGGGAAGGGCACATGATTCTATCAGCATCTGGGTCTTTGTCTGCCACTGCCTTTGCTAAGATTTGGGGCGTTGTTCATGAAATGACAATAATGCTGCCAAAGCTATCGAGTGGTCCTTGATAAATTCAACCAAAGTCCAGATATGCGAACATTTCTCCTGTCTCCTTCAGCAATTCCTTACAGCTCTTGGAAGCTACTGCTTCTAATGAGGAATTATTGTACTACAAAGTGTTCTCAAGCTTCTTGATCTCAAGACCTCTTTACACTCTTAAAAAGAATCAAGAACCTCAAAGAGCTTTTGTTTACAGGCGTCACATCTATTGATATTTACTCTTGGAAACAGAAGCATCTTTAAAAAATATAAATCCTTACCTTCTGTCTTAGGATTGTAAATATTGGTTCCAAAGCAGAAGAGTAGTAAGAGTTAGGCAACTGGGGTTAAGTGACTTTCCCAGGATCACACAGCTAGGAAGCATCTGGGTCCACGTTTGAACCCAGGAATTCCTGTCTCCAGTCCTGACTCTCTGTCCCCTGAACCACCTAGTTGCCCCAAAACATTGTAATAGTATCAAAATCATTTGTATTTGTTGACCCACTGAAAAGGTCTCAGGGACTTTCAGGGTTTCCCAAACACTTTGAGAGCCACTGATTTAGGGCAAAGTAACCTCTGGTTGGGGGGACAAAAAGGCTGGGGTGGGTAGAGGATTGAGGAGAAGAGACAAGTGATCAGAATGTAATGTTTGCACAGAGGCTTTCCTTAAAAGATGTTCAGGACTTCATCACTTTGATCCAGGAAAAGAAGGTCCAAGGGTTTGGTGACTAAAACCCAAAAGATGTGTTAATGCTTGAATTTCCCTGCATTCTTCCACAGGGAAATATGTGCATTTACCTCACAATCATAAATGTTTCCCAAAGTCCCACTCTTGACACTGTGCTCTAGAATCATAGAATCTGTAGCTGGAAAAGTCCTCAAAGATCAGCTGACCAAACCCTCTCTCTACAGTTTCCCTGACAAGAATAACTACCCAGATCTCTAGTGATGGAGAAACTCACTACACCACCCAGTTAAAGCAGTAGAAAATCAGGTTCGTTTCTTTTTGACTGTCGTGTCACTCTGATGAGCCATATGGAGCTTCCAGCCTATCTGGTACTTGAGGTCTTTTTTTCACTTAGATGTCTATCCATTCTCTCACGCTGTACCTGGTTATATAGAGATGAGAGAGCCCAGCAGAACCCAACATCCAATTCAGATGTTCTGAGCTCAGGCCCAGTATTCCTTTCCCTACATCATATTGATTTAGAAAGGAAAGACTGCCTTGAGCTCTAGTCTTGGGGTACAGATGCCTCCACATTCCTGTCCATCCAGAATTCAAGAAACTAATCCAGCTTCTAGGGGGAAAGAAACCACTAATCCTGGTCTCAGGGAATCCCCCTGGGGCTGTCTTCTGACCAAGAGTTCATTGTAAAAGATCTCATGGAAAACAGATGGAAAGAAGCCTCTTCAGCAACTTTGCACCTTACAACCCTTTTACTACCACTGTTTTTAGATGATAGAGATAGAGATTTATTAAGCACTTTTATATACAAATATGTGTATTATATATATATATATATATAAACCTCCTAGGGCCAGTTTTCTCATCTGAAATATATAGGAGTTGGACTTGATGGCCTTTGAGTTCCCTCTCAGTTCTAGATCTATCATATATACATACACACACATATATATATATGATAGGCATTGTGCTAAGCACTGAGGATTCAAATAAAAATTTATAGAAGTATTTGCCCTCAAGCAACTTACATTCAAACGAAGGGTTAAAAATCTAGGAGATGATGAAGAGGGAGAGTTGAAGGGGTGAGATTGTTAATGTCTAGGGCAGTGATGTTAAAACTTTTAGAGAGGCAGGTGATATGAGAAATGTACTCAGGTGAGGGGGAGTGGAGGAGCCTGACTCCACATTCCTCTCTCTGGCTTTCTAGTAACAAATTCTGCAAACTCTGTGCTGGAGCAATGTATGCATGCCCACAGAGAGGGCTCTGAGTGCCCCCTCTGGCACACATGCGATAGGTTCACCACCATGGGTCTAGGGTGTGCTATGGTGGCCTAGAACTGAGCAAAATAAAGCTAAAGCTGGCTCAGAGAGGTGAAGTCATTTTCCTGGAGATAGTTTTCAATGGATATTATTTTCACTTGTCACCACACAAAACATCTCAAGCTAGCTTTCCAAAATCATGCAAACTCTTTAAACAAATGCGAAGCTGGAGACTCTGATTTTCCATCTTTATATTTGTGATTACAAATTTCATAAATCAACTCAGAATGGTAGATGCTCCTGAAATACCTCATACAAGGACACCCAGCTTTAGATTTCTGACATGAGACTGGAAGAAATACCTCCCCACAGAGTTGAGAAGCCCATGTTGAATGGCACTTAGACCCAAAGCAACTGGCTCAGACAACCAATTCAACAAGTTCAATCAACCAAACTCATTCTTTAGATTTTATAAGCAATCACGAAAGGGGCACAGATAATACAAGGGACCATTAACTACAAGATCAACGGTATATTCTTTTTCCCTCTCCATGAACTTGGAGACTATCAAAATGTAGAGTTGGACCCTAAGGAGAATATTCTCCATCATGAAAATGTCATTGGCATTGGACAATGGGGAAACACAGATCTCCAAGTTTTTCTGATCCATGTGAAGGGATTCTGGAACCAGAAGGTAACAAATATCACATTTCAGACATATGAGTACTGGAAATAAATCACTTTACATTTTCATCAAATCAACAACTATCCAGCTCCTAGTTTTCATACATTTCCAGTCAACCTCAACTGACTTTGAACAATAGGGCTCGAATTTCTTAATTTCTCCCTGAAAAACATAGGATTTAGCAAGAATTAAGATAAAGGGACAGCTAAGTGGCACAGAAGATAGAACATCAGGCCTGAAGTCCAGAGAATCTGGGTTCAAATTTGGTCTCAGACTCTTCCTAGCTTTGTGACCCTGGGTAGTCACTTAACTTGTGCCCATCTGTCTTAGAGCTGTTACTAAGACAGAAAGTTGTCTTTTTAAGCTCAAAAAAAAAAATAATCAAGATACATGGAAATCAGTTAATAGTGATAGTTTCAGAGAATTACAGAGTTAGGACTAGAATGATATTAAAATAATTAATATACATAATTACTTAACTACATACCAGCCACTGTGCTAAGCTCTTTACAATTATCTCCTTTGATCCTCATACTCATCCTAGGAGGAAGGTGCGATTATTAGATCTATTTTACAGATAAGAAAACTGAAGTTGTGATTTAATTTGCCCAGGGGCACATGGCTAGTATCTGAAGCTGAATTTGAACTCACACTAGAAGGAACCCTAGCAGGTTATTGAGTGTAATCCCTTCATTTAGGAAACTGAAACATACAGTGATTTACCCAGGATCGATCTGAACTCAGTTCTTCTGGTTCTCAGCCCAGTACTCTGTCTACTATGGTACCAGCTGTCTCTCCTTTTGACCCAGACCACGGTGTTTCTCTATATTGAACCTAGCTTTAGGAAATCACTGGAAAAAACACCTACTCATTCCCCATTCAAATATATTGTAAGGACCCTCTTTCATGCAGGACTCCATCCTCACCTTCTCGTTTACCATTGTGGCCCCATCTTTCACTCTAACCATGGGATCCTTTTCTTTCACCTCCGGGTTTCTGAGCTATAGAACCTAGGGGAGGAGGAGCATTACTTCAACTACTACTACTTCCTTGTGGTGTGGTACAATAGGAAGGATATTGGTCTGCAGTCAGAGAAACTAGGTTCAAATACAACCTTTTAGTGCCTGTGTGAACTTGGCCAAGTCATAGCCTCTTTGGGCCAGTTTTCTCATCTGAAATATAAAGGAGTTGGACTTGATGGCCTGTGAGATCCCTCCCAGTTCTAGCTCTGTGATGCTTCAACTGAGAGGAAATAGGCATTTATTAAGCACCTACTATGTGCCAGGCGTTGTGCAAAGCACTTTACAAATGGGATCCTCATGATAACTGTGAAATATTTTCTATTATTATCCCTATTTTATAGTTGAGGAAACTGGGGCAAACAGAGGTTAAGTTACTTTGCCAGGATCAAACAACTAGTAAGTGTCTGAGGCTGGATTTGAACTAAGATCTTGGGGATTCCAGTCCCAGTGTGTTGTTCACTACACCACCTAGCCGCCAGCCATTTCTTGGTTTTCTTTCCTTCTTCTAGATGATGGTAGCCCCTTCTGTCTATGTTATTTGACACAGCATGCCCTGCCTTTTGTTATCTGTTACTTTATTCTTTTCCTATCTTGTTTCTCAAAAAATAAAAATAAAAAGTTAATGGGTTGGTTTTAGATATATAATCCCTTAATATTCAGTAACTTCAATGCTAAAGTGGGTAAAGGAAAATTAGAAAATGTTAGAAAATATGGTTTCAGATTAAAAAATGAAAAAGGCCGAAGACTTTCTTTCACAAAAGCTTTATGTCTCCATATCATGGATATTTTTCTTCATTAAAAAAGAGAGAGAGAGAGAAGGAAGGAGTAGCTAGGTAGCACAGTGGATAGAGTTCCCCAGGCTTGGTGTTGTGCTTGGTTCAAATCTGATCTCAAATACATCCTAGCTGTATGACCCTGGCCAAGTCACTTAACCCTATTTGCCTAGCCCTTGCTCCTTCTGTCCTTGAGTTATTACTAAGAGAGAAAGTAAGAGTTAAAGAAAAGAGAGTAAGGTGGTACTAGATATAGTGAGCATCAAATAAAGCACACAAAATTGTCTTTTAATAGGAAATTATTTGCCACAAGAATTGGAAATTGAGAGAATGTCCATCAATTTGGGAATGGCTGAACAAAGTGTTGTATATGTTGGTGATGGAATACTATTGTGCTGTAAGAAACAATGAAACAATGAATAGGATGATTTCAGAAAAAGCTGGAAAGATCTACATGAACTGGTGCAGAGAAAAATAAGCAGAACCAGGAGAACATTGTACACAGTAACAGCAATATTGAGGAATGAGCAACTGTGAAAATTTGGCTACTGTCAGCAATGCAATGATCTGGGACAATTCTGAAGGACTTGTGATGGGGAAGATTATCCAGCTCCAGAAAAAGAATGGCTCTAGTTGGATGCAGATTAAAGCACACTTTCTCTCACTTCAGTTTATTTACTGTTTGGTTTTGGGGTTGGGTTTTGTATGAGTGTTCTCTTATCACAATGACCAGTATGGAAATATGTTTTTCATGATAATGCATATATGACCCAGATCAAATTGCTTATCATTTCTAATGGGGGGGGGGAAGATAAAGGGAGAGAGATGGTTTGGATCTTATAATTTTGGAAAACAGATATTGAAAATTACAACAGTAATTTTTAATTAGTTTAATTACAATAGTAATTTTTCATGTAAATAGGAAAATAAAATTTTGAGAAAGGAAGAAAGGAAATGAAGAAGGAAGGAAGAAGGAAGGAAGGAAGAAAGGAAGGAAGGAAGGAAGGAAGGAAGGAAGGAAGGAAGGAAGGAAGGAAGGAAGGAAGGAAGGAAGGAAGGAAGGAAGGAAGGAAGGAAGGAAGGAGATGAGAATTATGAGTACAATTAAAATAATTTTAAGACTAATTTTAAGATGTTGATATTGAAAATGGGAAATGGAAAAAGAACAAATACATTTCCCAAAATATTTTAATCAAAGTAAAAGAAGTATAATTTCCTTTCCTCTCGCTGGTCTTTTCCTTCTTTTCAAAAGCCTAGAACCCAGAAGCATGATGAAATCCACTCTGCCATTTTTTTTTCTGGATCAAGCTATATTGTTCTTTCTCCCTTATAGACCTCTCCTCTATTCCTGCTCCACTCTGTGTGTTTTCTCCTTCACTTCAGCATATAAGCATATTGAGGGTAGGGACTACCTTTGACCCTGTGTTTGTACCTAAGCATTTAATGGAGTACTTGGTACATTATAAATGCTTAATAAATGCTTTTTTTTTTTGTTCATCCAAAGAAGCCTTGAAACCACCTCAGCCAAAAACATTTTGATCTCTTTAACAGGAAGAAAAATATGAGATCCAAAGACATCATTTATCTGAATATAAATTCATTTTTAAATTTTTTTATTTAATTGATTAATTAAGATAATTTTTCCATGGTTACATGATTTATGTTCTTTCCCTCCCCTCCTCCCACCCCCCTCCTGTAGCCAACGTGCAATCCCACTGAGTATAAACTCATTTTTTAAAGTCTTTTGGTGGAAGATTATGAGCAGCATTGAGCTCTTAAAATGATAAGAAAGAGTAGATAGAAAAACAAGATCACAAAAATAGCCAGTTAATCCAGATCACCCCAACAGCATTTAAACATGAAACTGAGGGGGCAAAGAGATGAAAAATAGAAAAGACCTATCAAGATTTCAGTGGGAAATTACTTTCTCTATCAGTGACAGTAGAGTCACATTTGGACTCTATTGTTATGTTCCATTGTGTGAGGAAATATATGAAGAAGTAGAAATAAAAATATCAAAATAGAAAAATATACAAGGAAACAGAATAGCCCTAAAGGAAACACAAAATGGAAGAGCAGGCAGACCAGAATAAATATATACAAAGAATATGGTATTGGAGGTGGTGTAATTTTGGTGGCAATAAGGAATTGATTCTTAAGAAAGCTGTCAATAGTTGGGATACTAAATGCTATAGGAAAATATATCAGTCATTATTCCTCCTGGAAAATGTGATCAAGACAATATTGATAATTACTGTTTCAGATGCTCACTTCCCCAATTTAACAAAATTTTTGTGAGATTAATATCTATATTGATCAAGGCAATCCTTGGAGAAGATGGAAAAAGATGATGATTAGGCTCTCTCAAGTGACATTCTACAGAAAACCATCTTTGGTCCCACAATTTACTAAAAGGTGCTAAAATATAAGATCCTCTGTTGCACTTATTTTTTTACTATATGTAAAATTATTTTATTTTTTATTTTATATAATATATTAAATAAAAATCAAATAAATATTAAATTAATTAAAATATTTTAATAAAGAGAAATGTTATTTCTTTTTTTTTAACCCTTACCTTCCATCTTGGATTGCCTCTACAGAGGAATATGTCCATCCTAGAATTCAAATGCAAATGGCCTGCCTATAGAGGATAAGAGTTTCTGATGCCCTTCTTTGCCAATTGGTGGTGGTACTTTGTTTTTGAACAGGATCAATGACATCCAGGGACAATGTTTTGAACTGAATTTTAAGTGAAACAGAACTGCACAAAGTTATCAACCTCACTCTGCCTCCTGTAGTCATCAAAATCCAGTGGCGGGACAAAAATCAGGATGACTTTGTGATGGTCCAGAGAGCAGAGGATGACCTTGGCATCTTTGATTTCTGATCAAGCTCTAAGCTCGACTACAATGCTTGTTTCTGTTGCCTTTGTGGTCTTTGGAAGAAATTATTCTCACCTGTCCCTTCCACCAGGGAGGAAAGACTTCACGGCATGCTTGGCATAGACATTATCCTGACTCCTATGTGCATATGATATTGTGAAAATTTCATTGAGGCCCAGAATCTCCTAAAGCTTCTTAAAGAGATCCATAATCGCTCAAAAGAGTTGAAACTAACTACCCACACAGGGGAAACTAAGTAGATGTAGAAAGTCTATTACCCAAACTTTTATATTCTAGTGAATGGATGGCCCATAGAGTTGGTCACATCCACCTTGGACAGATAGTACAGATGGATAATGAATCATCCCAGAATTGAATAAGAGGAAGAGATCAGGTTGAATCGGATTTGGGAAATTGTACAGCCTTTATATGACTCCAAACTTCTCCTGGAAACCTACAATTAGTCAGTGCAGGGATAGGGTGCTAGGCATAGTCAAGAAGACCTGACTTTAATTCTACACTCAGACACTTATTAGTTGTGACCTCCTGGGCCAGTCAGCTAACCTCTGTTTTGCCTCATTTTCCTCATCTATCAAATGGGGATAATAATAATAATACCTACTTTCCAGTATTATTGTGAATTTCAAATAAGATGGTGCTTAATGAATGTTTCCTTCTATGAACTGATGCAAAGTGAAGCAAATAGAAGCAGGAGAATCTTGTTCATAATAACAGCAGCAACGAGAGCAAGTGTGAAAGATTTAGCTACTCTAATGGATATAATACAAGGGAGTCATTATGAAAAAATGCTATCCACCTCTGAAGAAAACTGATGGACTTTAAGTATAAATTCAAGTATAATTTTCTCTATTTTTCTATCTTTAAAAAAATGGCTAATATGGAAATATGATTTGCATGATTTCCCATATATAATTGATATATTGCTTGCTTCCTCAGTGGGTGAGGGAAGGGTGAGAGGATGGAAGGATTAACATCAATAAATAATAATTTTTAAATGGAAGTGAATATTTCCTTCCTTCCTTCCAGAAAAAAAAAATCCATCTTTTCAGGGCAACTAGGTGGTTCAGTGGATTGAGAACCTAGACTAGAGATGGGAGGTCCTGGATTCAAATCTGACCTCAGACACTTCCTAGCTGTATTTCCCTAGGCAAATATTCCCTAGGCAAATCACTTGACCCCAGTTGCCTAGTTCTTACCACTCTTCTGCCTTGGACACAATACTCAGTATCAATTCTAAGACAAAAGGTTTTAAAAAATCTTTTTTCAAAACCAGTGTTCTAGAGATGCAAAAAGTCCAAAGAATCAAAATTGTGAGTGTCCCAAAGGCCAATGGTGATATATATATATATCGTCAATATGTGGTTGTTTTGTGAGAAGGCTAAAATGTGTCCCTAATGAGGAATTGCATGTAAACAGCATAAAAATCTAGTACAAGAGATGCATGACTGGAAAAGGAGATAAGCCAGTTATATAACAGGTATTAGGAATGGTCCAAGACACTGGTCACCATGTAAAAAATCAAGACACCTAAAAGAAGGCCCCTAGAATGTGGCATGAGTCTCTTTTGGAGTAGACATGGACATAGTCACAAGCTGAATTGGTATGGACTACATAAGACCTGAACTACTGGAGAAGTTCCCATGAAACAGATAAAAGAACACTGGTTCTGAAGTCATTTGATGCTTACTACCTGTAGGCTTTCACCAAGTCATTTCACCTCCCTTGACCTCGGTTCCTTTGTAAAATGAAGGGGTTGAACTAGCTAGCCTCTGAGATTCCTTTTATCTGTGATCCTATGCCCTTTGAAGTCTGCATATCTAGGAGACCACACATCCATTGGAATATCGAGGTGTGCTCTTTTACTCTCTAAAATCTAAACTTCCCCATGGCAGGCAAGTAAGTTTCATATATGGGTGTGTATCCCCAGTACTTAGCATAGATTCTCCAACATACATAGTAAGGATTCAATTAATGTTTGTTGATGCTATACCAACTGATATGAAGTTTTATTTTTTTTAGTAAAAAGTAGATTCCCTACATGCTGGTATTTTGTCCTTGTGTTGCCAATGCCAAACCTAGCTTTGGGCACATAGCAGGTGTTAAGAGATCCCAGTCATTTGCCTCTATCCAAGGACTAAGTGAACAGCCCAGTGCTGTGTAACTAGTGAAGTTCCTTTGACAGACTCCAGCGAATAAACCATTAGATGGTCCTCCTTGCTGGGAGTTTCCTGGCCACATATGGCAGCTTGTGCAGGGCCCAAGACTGACTGATCCAGAAATCCTCGGCCACGTGGTCCATTGCCTTTATTCCTCCTAGTTTCTCATCTTTTCATCATCCCTGACTCCTATCTCTTCTCCCTGGCTAGAAGAGGAACTCCTCTTTATTTCATCTCTTTCCTTTGGTGCTGTCTCATCTTGTCCTAATTAAAGGCTATGCTGAAAGGAGAAAAGGAGTAGGAGTTGGTTTTCCAGACTCTTTCGGCAGCAGGTTATCGATCAAACTCGATACTCCCTGGTGTTTGATCTCACCCTTGCTGGCTAAGATTAATGAATTTGATCACCAAACATAATTCCTAATTAGGAGGGGAAAGAAAGCAAAGGAAATACAAAGGAGGCATTCTTCCAAAAGAAAAACCTTCCGCTGCTATGTCCTAGGGGGGTGA
The DNA here is from genome assembly GCF_027887165.1 of Monodelphis domestica. Taxonomy (NCBI): domain Eukaryota; kingdom Metazoa; phylum Chordata; class Mammalia; order Didelphimorphia; family Didelphidae; genus Monodelphis; species Monodelphis domestica. Next base: position 168,721,270 of record NC_077227.1, on the reverse strand, counting down.
GAAGGCAGAGGAAAAAAATAGGTAAACATGTCTTAACATCTGACTGCCTTCCTCTCCCTGCCCCTTCTTACCCCCCCAACCCCCACCTATCGCTAGCTCAGCACTGCTGGCCTAATTAGAACTAACAACGTTCATGATGGGCCAGGTTTCTGCTTGGGGGCAGGCTCTATCTTAAAGAGATCACATATTAAAATGTCCATTTAATTTGTTTGCTTTGCTACATGACTAATTATCACAACGGAAAACATAATTAAATTGGATGCTTTGAAGTGTCGGTTCTTTGCTTGCTTTGTGACCAGGAACTTGGAGTGACAGCAATAGAGAATTTCATATCCAAGCAGAGAGAAGAGGAGAAAGGCATCTGGGAGAAGTGGAAGATGCTGGGTGCAGCCATGAATTAAAATAACGTCTCTTATATGTGATTATCTCTATTAGTCTAGCATTTGGAACTATCTTAGTATGTTGTTGTAAGCCAAGTAAATAATCTAGTCTTGGTCTATGAGAAAGAATATAAGATTTCAAGTCAGAAGACATAACTATGTGACCTTGGGACCTTTTTTTTTTTTAAAGCCCTTACCTTCCACCTTAGAATCAATGTTATATATTGGTTCCAAGACAGAAGGGCAGTAAGGGCCACACAATGGGGGTTAAGTGACTTGCCCAGGGTCACACAGCTAGGAAGTGTCTGGGGCCAGATTTGAACCTGGGACCTCCATTTCTAGGCCTGGCTATCAATCCACTGAGCTACCCAGCAGCCCCCTACTGCATGTTCTATGGGCCTCCCATTCCTCATCTGCTAACTGAGGGTCTTAGACTAGATGATCTCTATAGTATCTTCCAGGGATGATCAACGTGTCCCCTCTGAATTTTTATGGACATACTGGTATCTTCCATTAGTCCTGCTTCCTGAGAAAGCTAGACCCAAGCGATAAGTAGAGCTTTCCAGCCCTATAGGCAGACCTCAGGGGGCTAGAACATCTCAGCCTAGAGTGCTGGATTTGGATTTGAAACACACACACACACACACACACACACACACACACACACACACACACACAGAGTTCAGATCCCAGTTCTGACATTTACTAGCTATTTGACCTAGAGGAAATCATTTCACCTCATCACAAGATGGATGTAAGGAAAGAGCTTTTTCATCCTTAAAACATTATGTAAATGTGACGTGAGTTTTCTTGTTCTTGGTTTTGGGGGTTTCTTTTTTATCACGATCACATTGTCTAATGGAACAGTTAGGCAAATATTCCTTCCAGTATTTTTCGATCGGCTGTCAGCACTTCAAAGGTGGGCATTTCTATATTCTGTCTTTGTATCCCTGGCACTTAACATATATTAGGCACTTAATAAATACTTGGCGATCAATGTCACTGACTGGCAGTCTCTGTGTATCTGTTCCCCTCCATTACTAAGGAGGACAGAGACTTGATTTTGCCTCTAGATTAAGGCTGACATTTACACATTCTATGCTCTGCTTTGAGATTCCAAATTATTCTCCCTTTCCACTTCCCCATTTGCACCCAAGCCAGCTAATGCAGTTCCTGAAATTCCAGGCCTAGATTTATTCCATTAGGGTCTTTCTCCCTGGGGTACTCTCTTAAAATACGAATATTCTTGTGTGTTGGGAAGGGGAGGAGGAAAGCATTTTAAACCATTTCACATCTATCATCAGATCACAATCCCCTCAAACAGGAAATGGCCAGAGTAGCTAATTAAGGTAGGGAGGAGGCACACAGGGGCAGGAGGAAGAGGGAGCCAGTGCTGAGAAGGATTAGGATTCAAAGCATCCAAGATGGCCTCAGACAGACTTACAGCTTTCACAAAGTTAGGACTGTTAGAACAAAAGGGGAAGCTGATAAAATATATCATTTGGATACAGCTAGGCAGGTAGCCCAGTGGATAAAGTGGGGGACCTGGAGTTGAGAGGACCTGAGTTCAAATTTGACTTCAGGCCCTTCCTAGTTGAGACAAGTCTAGTTCTTCCTGCTAATCTTCTCATTTCCTAGTTGAGGAAATGGAGGGCCAGAAGGTTGGGTGACTTCCCCCAAATCTAACAGGTAGAAGTAGAACCTGCACCCAGGTTACACATTCTTTCCAACAGACTACACAGTCTTCCTAAAGATACAGTAAGCACCCTCTTCCTCCAGTCTCTTTGCCAGGTTTTTGCCTTTGTCCAACCCATTGAATGAGCTAGATTAAGTTAGATACTTTGAAAGAAGGCCCGTGGGTACCATTGCAGGGTATCAGTCATTTGCTAAATAGCATTTCCTGGACAAAAAAAGGGTTAAAATACCCTCCAATATATCGAACTTTCCCCATGGAGTGCCTCATTCATCAATGGGAGTGGTGGGTAATGAATGGAACTCTCTTGTAGTGTGGTTTCCTCTGAGCCCCAGAGGCTAAGCCATTTCCCAACTGGGTTCTGGGTATGGAAAAGCCATTCTCCAGAGAGGCCAGCCAGGCTTTTCACCCTCTTCCCAGGGCAGAAAATGTGTCCAGAGAGCCAGTGGCCAGGGGAAGGCCTGCCTGAGTTTTTCCTATACAATGGATGCTGGGAATGCAGAAAAGGGGTTTCTTTCTCATCAACTGATTTGGGAAAAATGGAATTTTGCAATAAACTAGATGAAGTCAGAATGCTTGGGGGGGTGGAGGGGCAGGAGGGAAGACTGGGAAGACCAAATGTTTAATATTTGGATAATAGGCTGCCTAAGCAAAGTAATTAGGAGGCTCTATTGTAGAGATATGAAAGAGATGAATTAGGCTTATCAGACATCAAAGGGCAGGAGATACAATGGGTAATGAAGCCCAAGGGGAAGGGATGGGGGAAGGGAGTTCTTACAGATGGGTATATTTCAAGCCTTGAATGGAAAATGCCCAGCATGGCAGAGTGCCTGTCATACTCACAGGTGGGTGTGATTTGAGGAGCTCCAAAAAGACAATATTCATCCCCCACCCCTTCCTCCCCTCCCATAAAACACCACAGAATGGAAAGAGGCCTGGCTTTGAAGGGAGAGAACCTGGGTTTAAAATCCTGACTCTGCCTAGCTACTATCTTATGACACTAGGCACGTTATTTTCCATCTCTTGAGACTCAGTTTCCACATCCATCAAGGGAGGGCTTTGGGCTGGCCCTTTTAACCATCAGTCTGTAACTTTATGAGGATCTTGTCTTCTTCCTGAAATTTCTTCCTTTGGATTAAGGCACTGCCTCTCCAAGGGGTCTCTTTCAATATGGCAGCTTTAGTCATTTATACCCAAATTCTAAGAGATTTAAGAGACTTCAGCCTCATTTTACAGATGAGGAAACTAGCCCAGGGAGGTTGTGACTTGCCCAGAGTAATGCCAGAGGATGATTATCATAGTGAATAAGTATAACAGATCATGGCTTTCTTCTAGAACAACTAGCTAAGAAACAGTGATTTTGGGGAAGGACAAAGAAAGGATGAGGAAAGAAAGAAGTCGTTTGGGGGAGGTCCTTCAGGTGGGGTACCACTGTTGGCAGCATGATGGCCCTGGTTCAGAGGTATACCATGAGGAAGCAGAGGGCCATAGGAAAGACCACAGCATCTAAGGGCTAGAAGAAATCTTGGAAATCATCAAGTTTAATCTATTTTACAGTTTAAAAAAATGAAAACCCGGGGGCAGCTGGGTAGCTCAGGGGATTGAGAGTCAGGCCTAGAGACAGGAGGTCCTAGGTTCAAATTTGACCTCAGACACTTCCCAGCTGTGTGACCCTGGGCAAGTCACTTGACCCCCATTGCCTAGCCCTTACTGCTCTTCTGCCTTGGAACTAATACACAGTATTGATTCCAAGATGGAAGGTAAGGGTTAAAAAAAAAAAGAAAGAAAGTAGGGTCCCTATCTTTCCCTTTATTTATGTCTTCAACATTTAATATAGGGCCTGGCACCTAGTAAGTGCTTAATAAATGTTTATTGACTAACTATTGACTGGCACTGAGAACCCAAAGCCTCCTGACTGCCCTTCTAGTTTTGGTTCCAATATAGCATATTCTGAAGACAAGCTTTACCTACTTTATTACTATTTTGCCTAGAATTGACTTGATGGAAGAGGATACAAACATACACACTCCACTGTCTCATAATACCATTATTAATGGCCAAAAGTAAAGCTGGACATAGAGATCACACACACAGAAATGCAATGAACGACGCTTTTTTCATGTTACTTTTTTCGAAATTCCAGTATTTTGGGGGCCAGAGAATCCTGTTCCCGTGGTCCTTGGGTATTCTTGAGACTGCTCATGTCAGGAGTTACTCAGGAGGTTCAAAACCTCCAACAGATACCAGCACCCAAGGAGAACAAGTTGAAAACCTTATCTAGGGAAGAAAAATGCCCTGTTCGTGGACAACTGAAATCTGCCCCTCATGGGGGAAATTAGCGTCTCACAGCCTAAAGATTTACCTCTCAGCCACAAACCTGCCTTTCTCTCACCTACTGTCACTCTGTCTTGGATCGCATGGCTCAGTGGCCTCTGCCTGCCCACCGTACCCAGTTTCTATGCCCTGTAATAACCTCAGGTCTCTGTAATAACCTGTTTTCAACTTCTATTTGGAATTTGGACCTCTAAGGAACATAATGTCATTTCTGGAGGACTGCCTTCTATAACCTTCTATAACCTTGTTTTGTCTACCATATTTTTATGCCTATAAAACCAATTTTTGTGAAGTCTAAATCCTGATATTCTGCGAGGAGGACACAATTAAGGGCAAGGATCCTCTATAAGGAGATGGCTGAGATGGGAGGAAAGGATGGGAAAAAGAGATAAAAAGATAAAGATGGATGTCTAGATCTGAGGTATTCCTAACTATTTTGACAATGTGACTAACAGCCAAGATGACCTTTTAGGAGTAAGGCCTCCCCCCAGCCTAATACAGTTCACCTTTCCACATCTCTGGAGTTAGACACCCCCATGGCACCCCCAGAATCTGGAAAATCCATGTAAAACTTTTTGACCCTTCCTTTTTACCAGAGAACTCGGAATCTTTTCTGTTTCTTTTGTGTGGTATGTACGTTACCCATTTGGGGTAAGTATGCATTTCTGAGTTTCTAAACTTTTTCTGTGCCATCTGCTGGCCTTTGCAGGTTGTCTATGGTTTCTGCAAAACTCCCCCCAAAATTCCCATTCAATTTCTTAAGCCAAACTATGACCTATCAAACCATGATGGGGAAAACTGAGATGCGGAAGGGATAATTAATTGTACTTCCCTTTTCACCTCAGTAAGACCAGCTGTACCTAGAGGACCAGGAGACAGGACTTGCAAAAGGACCTGACAACTGATTTCACAGCCTTTTCAGCGGTTTCTTCCACTGTTATATGGTGTGTGTGTGTGTGTCTATCTGTCTTCCCAGTCTCTTTCCCTTCAGAAAGTCACTATCAAAATCAATTAAGTCTCTATGTCAAGTTATCATGAAATAACTTTCATGACTAATGTCTGTATTTTTTTCAAAATTCTGCTAGAGGCTTAGCCATACCTGCGATGTGTTTGTTTTGTTTTCCTCAGGTAGTGGGAGCTCCAGGCATCGCTTTGTGCACTCAGGATGACCCAAGAGATTCTGTCATCCTTTGTGGGGTGCGGATGATCTTCTTGGAGGGAGTCAGGGTGGGGTAGGCTCACAAAGGCCATGGTCCCACCAGGAGTCATTCAAAGACATGGTCCAATGGCTAGGATGCTCACCACGGAGTTAGGAAGGTCAGGATTTGAATCTCATCTGAGATATTGACGGTGACTGGGGAAGTCTTTAAACTCTTCTGGCCCTTGGTTTCCTCGTCTATAAAGGGGGGGATCTCAGTGACCCTTACAGTTTCTTTCAGCTCCCAATCTAGGATCCTGTGATCCAAGCAAAGAAAATTCAAGGCTACAAATTGGTTCCAGCATCCTAGCATGAGATTGAATTCCCAAAGTAAGGTGAGTAGCAGATTGACCCTGTGTGGTGCAGATAACGCAGAATTCCATATTAGATGATTAGGTAAGCCTAAACTAGCCTTCCTTCCTCTTTCCTCCCCCTCACCTATTCAGTTCTTTAGGAAATGACCCAAATTTAGTCTCATCTAAGTCCAAGATTCAAACATACCATCCTTTCTTTTATTTCCTCTGTGAATTTTTCTCTAGTATAAGCAATATTTCTCTTGTTTCACAACATAATAAACAGGGAAATATATTCTATACATAATATATGTACAACCTACACAATATTACCTACCTTCTTGGGGATGTGAGAGGGGCAGAAAGGAGGGGGAAAAGGAATGAGACAGATTTGGGGGCATGGCGAACGTGAGAATTTGTTTCTCTTGAATAAGCATATTTATTATAATTTATTACATATTTATAACAAATCATATGCATTATATTGTATTATATATCATATTATGTATAAAACAAATAAATATCTATGCTTTTACAAAAAAAGAGACTTAGGAAAAAGTCAGCAAAAATATCATCAGAAACTATGACTACTTGGCCAATCCTGGGATGATTATACTAATAATAATTAATCTTACATAGAACTTTATAATCTTATTTGATTATTATTGTATTATATATATAACAATATATAATAGAAATGTTATATATTAAAACAAATTTGCAGAATAGGAACTTGAGACTCTCAGAGACTAAGCAATATCCTTGATCCACAAAGTAGTCCCTGCCAGAACCTGGGTTAGAACCCAGATCCCCTGATATGGGTCACAGAATCTCAGGATGCTATCTGGATATCATGGTAGAGTCCAAAGAGCACAGCCCTTGGAGTGTGAGGTTCATGTCTGGATTCTACCACTTCTTAGTAGTGGGACTTTGGGCAAGTTCTTTAAGCCTCAGTTTCCTCATTTGTAAAACAGAGATAAGAACACTTTCAGTACCTGCCCTCATAGGATTATCTAATGAGATCTTTCCTTTGTATTTATTTTTGTTTGGAAGGTCTCAGTAAGGAAAAGCCCTCTGCCAATTCATGTAATTGCACCTTGGCGTTATTGTTGTTCAATCATTTCAAACATGCCTGATACTTTGTGACCCCATTTGGGGTCTTCTTGGCAAAGATACTAGAGTGGATTTCCATTTCCTTCTCCAACTCATTTTAAAGTGAGGAAAATGAGGCAAAACAAGGCTAAATACTTGCCCAGGGTCACACAACTGATAAGTGTCTGAAGATGAATTTGAACTCAGGAAGATGTCTGCTTGATTCCAAGCTTAGTGCCTATCTACTATGCCACCTAGCTGCCCCTTCATTTTACCTCTTTTGTGTGTGTGTGTGTATTTATATTTATATGTATATGCATGCCCACTCTGTCACCCTCCAATAGAATGTAAGCTCCTTGAGGACTGGAGCTGCTGTGAGTTTTGTCTTCATATTTCTAGTACCTAGCACATAATAGGCATTTAATAAATGTTTTCTGATTCATCAGCAACTCTTTAGAGTCTTCTGGGACACTGAAAAGCTAAAGGATTTGCCTGGGATCACAAAGCCAATACATCAGTCAGAACTAGAACCCAGATCTTCCTGGATTCCAGGCTGGCTCTCTATTACTCCTTTACTGCTTCTGTATATATTTTATATTTATTTATGTTCATGTTTCCATGCCATACCCAATCCCATAGAATATATACTCCTTGAGGACAAGGACTTTTTTCCCATTTTGCCTTTCTATCCCCAGCACCATGCACAGTCTACTTGGCCATAATGAATGCTTATTGAATTGAATTAAATAATGTCCATGAAAATACTGTGTAATCATAAGGGCTATGTGCTTCACAGATATTATTATTGTCATAGCCTTCTGGGTCATGGCACCTCGAGCGGGACCCCAGGGGACAGGAGTCACTCTTAATGATCTTTCATTCCATCTGGAAGCTTCCCATGCCTGCACATTTGATTTCCCTGGGATGCTGTCTTGAAGCTTTCGGTTATCACTCTGCCTGTTGAAATGAGTAATTGACAAACTGTTATCTTAGAGAGCTTGTCACATTCAGATTAGTTCCATCAGATCCTGATTAAATTTATGCTGAGCAAGGATGCTATCCAGTTTCCTAGACTTGTGCCTAATTTAGTGACAATCTCTCTCTGTCTCTGTCTCTCTCTTTCTCTGTCTCTGTCTCTTTGTCTCTGTCTCTCTCTGTCTCTCTCTCTGTCTGTCTCTCTGTCTTTCTCTGTCTCTCTGTCTCTCTCTCTGTCTGTCTCTTTCTTTCTTTCTTTGTTCTCTTCCTTGGCTTAGAAGTCTAACCATGGGATGGCTCTTTATTGATCTGTCTTTCATATGCAAAGAACATCCTAGTCATAACTCACTATCTCTAGAGGTGATTTGGAAGGATATTAGATTTATATAGTATTAGAACTATAATGGACCTTAGAATTTTATAGCTGGGGAAACTGAACTCTAGAGTAATCATATGAATTTCCCAAGGCCATTGACAAATGATTCAGAGCTAGAAAAGATAAGAGGTGATCTAGTTCAACTCTACCTATGCCCCTATCCTGTCTAATTTTACAGATTAGGAAACAGAGGCAGAAAAGATGTGACTATCCCAAAGTGACAGATATAATTGACTGAAAAAGACCCCGGGTAGAAGAAGACCCCGGGTGCCTAATGCCCAGTACAGAACTCTTCCTATAATACATTTTCTCATAGATCCTTGCTAGACTTGGTGGGCAGTGCTTAATAAGTGCAGGTACACTGATTGTACACACCACCTCATCTGCATCCTCTCACATGTCTTATGCCCCCTGGCACACTTTGTGAGAGACAGCTGGCTAAGGTTAGGGATGCTCCCTGAAATAGAATGCTTCAGTGGATTTATGATTTCATCAGTAATAATAGCTAACAATTAGACAGAGCTTTAAGGGTTATAGAGATCATTTGACCCTTATTGAGATATTACTTCCAACAAAACAAATCACAACCTATCGATGCCTGTCCTTTCTGGCTTGTTCATTTCCTCCAATAATGTCTCCATACATAAATTCTTCACACGCGTGTCCCAGGAACCTTCAACTTATTCTTAGATGTAAAATGAAATCCAGAGCTATGCTCAACCTATTATCTGGTTATCCTTAACTTCTTTGGCTCATTTTTGTCCCTTGACCATGGCTCTCTCTTCTGATCTCCTTTATACCACTTCTCCTTCACAGTTCTTGACTGGGAATGTGTTATGGCCACCATGTGTCACCATAGAAAACGTCCCTCCATCAAATAGAAGAGTGGTCATATCTTATTTAGTCTCTCCTCCCTCGACATTCAATTCAATTTACCCCAGTGACAGAATTTCAAGTTATAGCTCTGGGGAGGGATGTCAATTGTGGTGACAGTAGCAATAGTAACCCTCTTTGACCTCAGATGTAGAGTAAGCCTTTTTAACCAGTAGGTTTGTGGATAGATCTCAAGGAATCTGTGGACTTAGGTGGGAAAAAATAACATCTAATTGAAATGTATCACTTTCTTCAATTATTCAAAACATAATTCTAAGGAGGGGTCCAAAGGCTTCACCATGATGTCAAAGAAGTCCATGAGGCAAAAAAGGGGTAGGGCAATAAAGCAGGAAGGCTGGCCCGCAGCCTTCCCACAAAAGGAAAGATAGAAAGCTGACCTAGGGAAGGACTACAGTCAAGGAGATGGACAAGAAGCAGGCAGACACACACGTAATATTTGACAATGGAGCTCCACAGAAAGCCCCGACTACTTAGCTATCAGAGGACATGATACCACTAAACAGTCCTAAATTAACGCTATGTGGATATAGGAGTATAGAGATTAGCCGAGAGGAAAAGCCCCGATCCCTTGCAGCCTGGGCTGCAGGTACAGATCAGTCCGGCTTGAGGAGAGGAGATCAAGAAAGAAATCACCGGTTCCTTAGAGCTGGTACTCTAAGCATGAACCACTTGAGGATAAGAGATTGAGGAGGAAAGGTCTTTCAGGAAGAGAGAGAGATATAGAGAGGGAAGTTAAAGATGGAGCTTAGCCAGAGGCTAAGTTCCAGGAACGACAGAGATAGGTGAAAGGTGGTGGGGCAAAAGAGAAGGCAAAAGGCCTTCTGTGGAGCTCCTATTTATTACCATCAAGATGCAAATGTGCACAATACATAGGGATGATTATCATTGGTTAACACAAGGTATAGGTGTGGTTTGTCTTAGCCAGGTGAACACAAGGAAACCTGATTTCCTGCCTAACCTGGGGGAAGCTGGGGTCAAGGGTCAACAGGCTTTACTAGCCACACACAAGACTGAGCATGCTCTCTTCTAAGACAATCTTTACATTCTGTTTCCCTTGTCCATGGATAGGTGTGGACTGCTACAGGCAAGAATCCTTTATCTACATTAAGGGAATTCAGAGTTCATCTCCAATCCCCTCATCTTACAGGTAAGGAAACTGAGGCCCAGGTTGGTTAAATGCAATTGTGGAAAATTCCAATTCCCACTAGTGACAGAGCCTGTCCTTAGGCATCAGAGCAGAGTGATGAATGTTGCATCTCCATCGTGCTTACTGCCTCACAGAGAAGTCAGAGGCAGTGTGTGAACTTCACAACGACTTCCATTTTCAACTCTGCCTCTTGGTCAGTCTTGTGGAGGAGAGGGCCTGGAGAGCAAAGTGACTTCCCTTCCACAAGTTACCTAAGATGAAAGACAAGGAGAAGAGGGAAAACAGAGGCTGCCACAGCATCCTCTCTCTTTTGTAGAAACACAGAAGAAAAACACATGACTTATCACATGTGGGTACATGATTTGGGGGTTTGGGTTCAAAAAACTGCTCTATTGCAACAATAAAAAATATGGAAATAAGTACCAAGTGATAACATTTGTGCAACCCATGTAAAGGATTGAGAAGAGACCCTAAATAGAATCCTGCTGTTTGATGGACAGCTAACCTGGCAGTTGAGAGTCAGCTGAGGATTCTGGGAGAGAACTGTGAGCTTGGGGATATTCTGACCAGCTCATCACTTCCAGCCTTGGAAGGAAAATGGAGAGGAGTTTTTTCTGGGGGGCAGAGGAGATCTGAAGCCATAGGAAGAAAAGGAGCTTGTCTTTCCTACTTGTTGGTGTACCAACTTCATCTAGAAATCCTTCCACAATCCCTCCTTCACTTGACTACAACTACCCAAGACTCAGAAGGAGTTTGGTTGGACTCTTTGACCATAACCAATCTGCCCTCTTCTTTTTTGGGCTCTCTCTCACTCTCTTGCCTTTCCTTGAACTGATTACTAAGATTAAGTTAAATTATAGTAGTATAGAGATTATAAGAAGCTGTCAATTGGGAAGGGGGCTGAGGCCTTGAAATCCAACTGCAGTGGAAATAGTTTTGCAGGGCATCCTCTCCCACCATCCTTCTCCCTTATTCCTCAATCCTACCTTACCCTTTCCCTTTCAATAAAACCTTTAGTATAAGTCAGATCTGGGTCTGGGCCTGTCTTTGTAATAAGGGAAAGGATTAGACAAATTGAAGACAGGATTTCAAAGCTGAATCCTGATCTCCATCTGTGGCTAACCTGACCTGGGTTGCCACAACCCTCCACAAAAAGGGTTTGGTTACAAACCCTTTGCTCAGTACTGCTGGCAAGGAAACCTGACATCTTTCCTTCCAGTTTGTGCCATCACAGTGCACAAAGAAAACAGCCAGTTAATTTATCCTTTGAGAAGAGAGTCAGAGAAGTTCTTCCTGTCTCTCTAAGGTTGACACCTCAAGCCCTGGTGTCAACTAATCTTGAGGAGGGAGAGATACTGCCATCTTTTCCTCAACCCTTCTGCTTCATCCATATCTCTTTCTCCACATTTCCCTTCAGCCTCTCACTGGAGTTACATCCTTCCAGTTAGGACAAAACCTACTCAACCCTCTCCATATAAAAGAGAAGAAAAGAGAATCTCCCCTTCTTCTCTTTTACACCCAGTATAATTGCGTGTCTGCTCCAGGAAGGGGAGAAGAAAATGTATCATGTAAACATGGGAAAATATATTTTTAATTAAATTAGGGGAAAAAAAGATCCTAAGCTTGTCTTTGAAACCAGCGTTCTCCCAACAATGCTATATGGCTACAAATTACGTAGTACTCAAATCTCCCAAAAATAAAATCGTGAGTTACCCAGGTGGCAGGAGAGAGAAATGGTGGGTGTATGTAGGTTTTAGTGTTATTACCAATGATGATGGGCAAACGAGTAGTGACATAAAGGATATCATACAAGAAATGTGTGATCAGAAAAGGAGGTGAGTCAGTCTTGTAACCAGAACAAAAAAGAACAGATGGATAGCCTGAATGCTTGTATTAGTATCCCATGACATTTTTTAAAAGACCTAAAAGAAGGCTTCTAGCAGGTGGCAGAATATCAGGGATAAAAAACCATAAATTAGTTGTAATCTACACTGTTAATAAGAGAACCCACATGGATGAGATCACAGCTTGTTTAGAGTTATAAATGCACTAAAGGAATGTAAAATTTTATTCAATTTTTAAAAGATATCAATGAACTTAAAAATGCAAATCAAGACAGAAGAGTTTAAAATATCAAAGAAGTTAGAAAGTGAATAATTTAGTAAACTACAATGGGTGATGAGAATAAAATCAGCAAAAAAGCCCACATAATGTCATAACTTGAAAACAATTACTGGCAATTCAGGATAAAATAATCACCTTAAAATTGTCTCAGAAGATAAAATATCACTTGAGAATTTAAGAGGTTCAAATATTATGTTAACCCCAAATAGGAGATAAAAATAAGAAAGAAAAGCTGATATTCTTTGTTTTGTGGAAAATCTCATTCACCAAAGCCCAACAACTCATCTGCCACTTAGAGTGGGGAGAGGTGGCTTTTAAATTTTTAAATTTGTTTGTTTATTACATTAAAATATCCAGTTAACTCCCTCCCTCTGCTCCTCCCCTACACCCATTAGATAAGGCACAGTTTGACAAACAGATATATACAACTATGTCTTAACTTTTTTCTATTTATCAGTTCTTTCTCTGGAGGCAGACATACACAAGTCATTCTTCAAACAATATTTCTGTTGCCATATATAATGTTCTCTTGGTTCTGCTCATTTCACTCTTCATAATTTCATGTGGGTCTTTCCATATTTTTTCCAAAATTAATCTGTTTGTAAAAAGATGAGCCATTTCCCAATTGATAAAATACTCAAAAGCTATGAAGAAACATTTGTTTGATGAAGAAATCACATCTATATTTGACTTTATGAAAAAAGCTCTAAATCATTATTGATTAGAGAAATGCAGACAGAATAATTCTGATATATTATCTCATACCTCTCAGATTGGCTAAAATGATAAAAGGAAAAATGACAAATGTTGGAGGGGATACAGAAAAATAGAGACACACTTCAGAGTCTTAGAGAGGCACCTGGGGAACTAAGAGACTTAGTCAAGGTCATATAGCCATTATGTGTAAAAAGTAGAGTTTTGGCTCAAGTCTTTCTTATTCTAAGGATCCTTTTATTTACTACCCAATGCTGTCTCTTTATTCTACATTAGAAGAAATAATTGGAGAAAATTCCCCAGACCAGCTAACAATAACTCCAGGAACATAAAAAATTCACAGTATTCTAGGAGGTAGAAATATAAAACTCAATTTTTTATTATTTTTTATATTTTATTTGATCATTTCCAAGCATTATTCATTAAAGACATAGATCATTTTCTTTTCCTCCCCCCCACCCCCCATAGCCGACGTGTAAATCCACTGGGCATTACATAAAACTCAATTTTTTAAGCCACAGAATTTTCAAATTTCAAAATAGTAAAGATAATGAATTATTAATGAGTCAAATATATATATTATAAAATATTGATTAGCTTTTTGTCCAGTTTTCAGCGATTCTGTAACAAAAAAGGCAAAATTGATAAATAAACATGTAACAAGTAGATGGTATTGTGGGAGAATAGAGCTAGTTGCCTGGTTCTCTTAAAATGCTGAGTAACAGTTTATGCTAACTGATAATCATCTACTAAACTGACTTCTGCATTATATTCCTCAGATTCTAATATGGCCCAGGACCATGATGAACAACCTATTGCACATGTGCCAGAGTGGGCGCTCAGAGCCTCTGTGTGGGCATGCGTGCCTTTGTCCCAGCACAGAGTTCACCAAAGTTCATTACTAGAAAGCCAGAGGGAAACAGGGCTGGGCTGCTCCCCTTCCCCTCATCTGAGGACATTTCTTACATTACCCACCACTCTCTAAAAGGTTTGCCATCACTGACCGAGGGTATGTATTTCAATCAATTTCTCTGTTTGTGCTCCTACCAGTTGATTTAAACTCTCTTCCTCTCATGTCAACTAGCATTTAGCCCATTACCGGGCACATAGTAGGCTTTTTATGTATATTTGTTGCCTTGACTATAGTCACATCTGAAACCCTGTGTCAGTTCTATTTGTGATGGCACTAGCACTTTACCTAAGCTCCCAGTCCTTCTGGCTCCAAAAATGTATTTAGCTAATAAAGTAGCAATTCTTTCATAAAAGAAACTATTCACTGAACCAACAATTCTGTTCTTCTCCACCCCAGATGTATACCTGATACTTCTTGGCCAATTTCTGACCTTTTCCAAAGATACAGAGGAAAGGATAGGAAGAGGAATAGAGCTTAACTTTTCACTTACATAAAATGATATTTGGGGATAGGTATCTCCTTTCCGTGCACATGGACATTTGTGTGAATATTTAGATTAAAGATTTTTTTTCATGTTTTGGTCAATTTTTAGAACTATTTCTAGCAGGAAGGACTAACATCACTTAAATGCTAAGGTTTAGAGTATAAAAATTTGTTTGGATATGGGGGTCTCTTTTCTTGTTTGTCTCAATAAAAAAAATGAAAACATGAATTATCAAAAATTAGGAATGAAATCATAAAGAAATTACAAGAAATACAAAATGAATTAAATGTCATCAGGAAATATTGTATGTGCCTACATACTTATTTGAAAATTCAAGTGAAATGGATGATTATTTTTTAAAATGTGAATTGCCCAATTGTACTAATAAGACAAAGTTTGATTTAAAAAAAAATTTTTAAACCCTTATCTTCCATTTGCATATTGGTTCTAAGGCTGAAGAGTAGTAACGACTAGGCAACGGGGATCAAGTGATTTGCCCAGGTCACACAGTTAGGGTGTGTCTGAGGCCAGATTTGAAACTAGGACCCCCTGTCTCTAGGCCTGGCTCTCAATCTCCTCAGCCACCAAACTGTCCCTTTTGATAAAATTAAAAAAAAATAAACAAGATATGTTATCAATAAATTATTCCACATATACACAAAATGTAGCCTAGATGACTTTGCATATAAATATTTTCAGAACTTCAAAGAACAAGTGATTCCTATACTTCTAATTCATAGATTATTTGTAAATATAGATGAAGATGGAATAGTGCCCAATTCTTTATATAACAAGCATAATTTTTTTCTCTAAAATATAATAATATTTAAAAAAAGAAAATCATAGGCTAAATATTTTTCAGTATCATAAATGAAAAATACCAACAATATTAGCTACATAATATATTGCAATACTTTTTTTAAAATTGTGATTAAATAACATTTTTATTCTACTGGGAATATAATGATGGTAGAGACTTTCTATTAAGCCACTCCCCCAGCCTAAATTTGTACCCATGAGATGAGGGTCCCAAAAAGTACAGATGACTACTAGTGAAAATTCTAGGAGTAATTTAGAAGATTTGGCTTTGTAATACTTTCACTCATGGGCCCCCACCAGTGTGATTCCCATTAATATCAGTCAACTAGACTTTAACTAGCTTTTAGCAAAAGACAAGAGAAGGGGAGAGAAAAGATGGGAGAGAGATTGAAAAGAAAGTTACATTTGTGAAATATAGACCCTAAATTCTATCTAATGGAGAAATATTAGAGATATTCCTAGTAAAAAGATTAAAAAGATGTTAAGTATCCACTCTGATTACTTCTGTTTAACATAATTTTAGACATGCTAACAACCATGTTTTATTTAGAAAATCCTTCATAGTTCACACCAGACCAAATAATGATCCAGAAATCCAATGAGAAACTTTAATAAGTCAATTCTTCTCCCCTAGAACTGCTGAAGAAGTCATACATAATCCCAAGGACAAAAAGAAAGATACCCAAAAGCAAAGACAGTGCTAGGACATGGTACAATCTCTGGATTACCGGAGATGTGCAAAGGACATATATAACCACAATTTCTTGAAGTGAAGGGCTCCCCTGGGAAAGCAATGGAGTGATCAGAAAGCCCCAAGGCAGGGAACTTGGAAACTCCCAGGAGCAGCAATGAACAACAATCAGTGTGGTGTTTTAATATGAAGACCAGCCCAGGCCCTACTAAAGATAAACAGAAGTTCTTTTAGAACTACCACTCTTAATCTCAAAGAGTAGGGGATAGGGAGGGTGAAACTAATGGAGGTGGCTAACAACACAAGGAACAAGGTGATTCAGCACAAAATCAAGTAGGATTAAACTCCCAACCCAAAAGAACAGCAGAAGGAGTCTAATCCTTCCACAATCAGAAACTGAAAGAGTGAGAGATGAATAAATCAGGAAAGAGATAGTTCCAAAAATTACTGCAAATCTAGAAATCATAAAAAAAGAGTAACTCCAAAAAATACAGTAAAATATGGATTTTTCATAAGGGCTACATGTATATGTTAAAAGAATGATACAAGAGATTAATTCAAAGAAATAAAACTGAAAGAAAGAATTGGAAGAAGATAAGTACTATAGAAATGGAATCCCTTAAAACTGGAACAAATCAAACAGAAATAAATGGTTCCATGAGAGCAAGAAATATTAAAACACAAAAAATAGGGGGAAATGGAAAGAAATGGGGGAAATGTTTAAAAAGAGATACATATATAAAAAAAAACTACTAACCTAGAAAAGAAGTCAAGGAGATAATATAAGAATCATTAGACACTCCTAAAAAAAAGATTTTTTAAAAAGCCTGGACACTACAGTTAAAGAAACCATAAATAAAAACTGCCAAGATCTCTTAGATTAAAAGGACAAAGATAGAACCTATCAATCACCTCTTGAAAGAATCCCCAAAGAAAAAACCTTAGGAATATATGCCAAAACCCAAAGTCCCCATGTCAAAGAAAAAATATTGCAAGCAAATAGAAAAGTTTTCAAGTACCAAATAGCCATAGTCAGGATCATCCCAGACCTGACAGCTTCTACTAAAAAAACAGAGACCTTAGAATATTAAAAAAAACAAACAAACAAAAAAAATACAAGATCACAATCATGAATAATTTACCTTGCTGAATATAATTCTACAGAGGGAAATGGAGTCTTTCACAGAATAAAGGACTTTAAAGTGTTTTTGATGAGAAGACCAGAGGAAAATAGAAATTTTAAATACAAAAGCCTAGAGAAACCTAAAAAGTTAGATTTGTTTAAGCAATTAGAAGGACATGTATGATGATGCAGAACTGAAATTCTAATTGAGAAGAAAATTATCTCTTCAAAAGATTCATGTCTTCAAAGTGTATTAAGGGAGTTAACTAAATAAGAAAAACTGAGGAGCTGGGGGTAGATCTGTTTGGAGGATTTGGAGAGGACAAAGAGGAGAGGAAGATAAAATGAATAAATACACTGGTGTAAAAAAGAGAAAGAAGATAGTAGAATTTTCTGTTCCTAATAATTCATATAATTGGGATGTATGAGAGGGTAGAGTTAGGGAAATGGATATTAAATTAATCTCTCTCATATGAAATTAACAAAGGAGGGTCAAACATAGCCAAACAAGCACAATTTGACTTAGAAATACATCAAGAGAAAAGAAATAACCAATATTAGGCATGGAAGCATGTTAAAAGTGATGATAATACTGGAAAATGAATAGTCACAAGAAAAAATAATTTTCCTGATCCCTGAAGGGGATAGAATGGGCATAAAAACAGGGGGAAAGACAAAAGGAATAAAAATCTAAGAAGGTACTTTACCTCTTAGAAAATTGGAAAATGGTTGACCAAATTGTGGTATAGAAATTAAAGGAAATTTAATGTACCATAACATATTGTGAAAGAGACTATAGAAAATAGTACTAAATAGTATGAAGGAAGTGAAATGAGTAGAATCAGAACAATTTATTCAAAGATAGTAAGATGGGGAAAAAATCAACTCTGAAATACTTAAGAACTGTAACCAACCCAATGTTCAACTGTATTGCCAGAGGATCTATGATAATAAAACATTCTCTCATATTCTATCAGAGGGGTGATTGACACAAAGTACAAAGGAAATCTCCATTTTTGGACAAGAGGCATTTCTCTCTCAGGTTTTAATTGGGAGAAAGGATTATAGATATTGATGTCTTTTCCCCTCCAAGAGGATCGTTGAATTTTTTTAATGCACATAAGAGAACTAATGAAATTCCAGAAGGAAACAAACAAGCAGGACAATTTTAAAAGTCATATAGGGAGTTTATTATATCCTTTTTAATGCAAGTATTTTGAAATGAAGATCCATGGTGTCCTATAGAATCCTCTTTTATGTTCTATTATATGTATGGAAAAGATCTTTTTAGTGTTTAAGCTGAGAATTTTTAAAAGAAAAATGTTAAAGTCAGAACTAAATATGATCATAATGGAATTTATATGGGAAAAGACAAGAATGTTAAGTTAATTTTTTAAGGTAAAAATGGACTTACCCTTCTAGGTTTTAAAACATATAATAAAAAAAAGACAAATCTTATTAAAAAAAACTATCTGCTACTGGGCAAGAGTTGAAAAATAGAGTTCTGAAATAGAAAAGAAAATATAGAAATAGAACCAAATACATTCTAAAATTACTGTTTGATAAAACTGTAGACAATGAAAACTGGTTAAAGAATTCATTATTTAGTAAATGCTAGGACAATTGACTAGGAATATGATGAAAAATCATCATACCTCAATAAATTCTAGCACCAGAGAATTAAACATAAATGAGTCATTAAAGGTAAGAAAAGAATATTTTTCCACTTACAAAAAGTCAATAGCATGTAAAAAATTAAACGAATAGAAAATTTATCATGGCTGAATTTTGGATCATGGAGGAGAATCCGGGAGGATAAAAAAGATTCATTTGATTACATAAAAATATTAAACAAGATAATAAAAGTAAAAAATATTGGAGAAAATATTCACAGCAGTTACAACAAACAAAATTTAATGTCTATAATACATAAAAACTGAAAAACATTTCAAGATGCTTTAGAATGATCAAAAGAAACAATGAAGCAATTCACAAAGAATGATACTTATGTTGTAAACAATTACTTGAAAAAATATTCAATCAGTAATAATTGGAGGAATACAAGGTGATCAAGGGGTCTGTACTTCCTTTCCCCCTCCAAGTCTCCCCCTCCCTCTCCCCACCCTGTCTGCTAAACTGAGATTCCTGCCACAGAGCTGGGCATACAGCTGCTAAATCAGAAGGAAGAGATAGAGAACACCAGTGGACCTGCACTTCGGGATGACAAAATCATGTCTGGAGATCATTTCAGCAATGGATTGAGTATGAATGGGTACCTGTGCCAAAATCTTGTTGAAGAATGTGACAACCAGAGGCTTCTAGTTAGTTCTCTTGGTTCTCATCCTCAGGGGTTGAGAAGAAGATGATTGGCAAATAAGAAGGAATAATGGCCCATTAATTGGACTTTAAAAGGAAAAATTGATTTGGACTCTCACTGATTCCCTTTTCCTTTTGAGTATTTTGTCTGGGGCTCTGTTAGCATTTCCTAGTGTAAGGATAATTTTAGGGTTGTGACCTAATCTAAATTATTTTTGGTTGCCAGGGAATGTCCCAAACAAAATACCCAAGTCAGTTTTTTTTTTTAATTTGTGGTAGTTTAATTAATATAGAGGGAAGGAATTTAGGAGAAGGGAGAGGGAAAAGGTGTAGGATTTCTTCCGCCTGGCCTGTGCCAGGGGGAATTCAAAGTCCTTCGCCATGAGGTCCATGAAAAAGATTAGTGGCTTTTTAAGAAGATAGTGTTTGGAAGGTAAAGGAGAAAGAATAAGCCTAAACTCTGATAGAGCTCAGTAAAGACGCCTCACCTGAACTAGGCTACTCAGCTTCCTCAAGTATGGTATCAAGGAAGACTCACTGCTAAACCCAGACAATAGCAGCCGCCACCCAAGATGCCAAATGCTCAGCATGCTGCCACCAGCCACCTCTCCACTGCCAAAGAGACCAGAGAGAGGAAGTGACGCAAAATATGGTTTTTACATCACTTTCCTGCGTCTCACATGTACCAATTGTAGCTTAAGCTTGACTTAGGACAGCCCAGGGGTCTGTCAGTTGTTTCTGATTTGTCATTTGCTAGCACATGTTTGTCATAGACCATCCTCCTAAATACTTAATCCTTAAGTATGGGTGTAGACATTCCTGTTTTTGTTAGACTAAGTAGGGTGGAGTATTCTAAAGTTCACACTAGGACTTCCTACAAGAAGGGAAAGGGAATCACTCTCATTTCCCTTCTTCGCAATAGCACCTAGGGCAGCTAACTTTACATTGCAGTGAATTATCTACTTGCCTAAGTCAGACACTGGAATTCAAGATCTTAGTTTCCTCTTCTGTTCTGTATTGTTTTTCTTTTTTCCCTTAAAACTCTTAACTACCATTTTAAAATAAATATTAAGTATCAGTTCCAAAGCAGAAGAGTGGTTAGGGCAGGCAATGGCAGTTAAGTGTCTTGCCCACAGTCACATAGCTAGGAAGTATCTGAGGCCACATTTGAACCAGAATCTCCTGTTTCCAGGTCTGGTTCTCAATCCACTGAGCCACCTAACCACTCCTTACCATATTTATTTTCCTGAGCACAGGTGAATAGACATCTATCCTGAAATGAGCCAGTTGTTGCTAGCCATAGTGGTCCTCTCAGCACACTGCCTTCATTCCAGCTGCCATCCTCATCTTCTTTCTCCCCACACACAACCTTGGAGCCTTTGGACTTATCTTTTTTAGTATTGGGATTCTGTGCTTCTTCTTGGCCATATTTCCATCATGTCACCATGTGGGTAATTCCTACACTTTGAGATACCCTTTCCATGAGGTCTTCCCCCATTAGAATGTATGCTCCTTAAGGGTAGAGACTGTCCTGTTGGCTGGTATTTGTATCTTTGGCACTTAGCTCAGTGCTTGACTCATTGGAAACACTTAAGTGTTTTCTACTTCATGAATTAGAGAAGTGGAGAGTTCCTGAGTGCTGGCTGGTGTTTCTGCAGTTACACGCTTCTCAGAGGAGATGCCAACCACCAAGAAGATAAGCCAAGCATACATGGCTGGCTGGTTGTCGAGAACATCTGGAACTTGAGTGGCTAAAGGTACAGTGAAAACAAAGAAAGTGAAGTCTGCTCCCACAAAGACCCCTGAGGGTCTTCACTGCCTGTAAAATTACGATAGAAACAATGGGTAGCACATATGATATTTTATCTGTATTTATTTATAGACTCCTGGGAGTCCTTTGCAGCCTTGGGTCTCTTTCTTACCTCTTAGGGAAACATCATAGAGCAATGTATTAGTATTTCAAGTTTATAGATTAATCGATTGGGGATTCCTTTTGGGGAGACCTGAGACATATGTCAATCCTCAATTCAGATTTTCTCTGAGACTCCAGGGCATAATCTGAGAACCAGAGTACATGATCCCCTCTCTATGGGGTCAGGCATACCTCTAAGCTCTGCTCAGTCTGAATGAGTCTTCAGCCTGGGGCTCTACTAGCAAAGGGCCATCTAGAGTTATGTAGATAAATGTTTAACCACTGCCTTTCCCAATGTCACTTAATGGCATACCACATCATGCCTGCATCACATAACATGCAACATACCATACCATGCCATGAACTACCCATGTCATGTGGTACACCTCCATCATACAATGGCACATTTATGGCATGTAATAATGTGCCTGAATCATATGGTATGATGGTACCCCAGCTTCACAGCAGTGTGTCATGTAACAATAAGCATCATTTAACGACATGCCTGTAACAGGCAAGTAAACATATGCATCATGTCTCTTCCATGATACATGTGTGTGACACATCAGGGTCACAAAACACACCGATGACTGATCACATCATACAGTGTCATACCTACAACATACAACAACATAAGCATTGTACAATGATGCAGCTGTTGCACAACATGCCTGAATCATACAATGATATGTCCACCTCAACAATACAGAAACATGCCTGTACCATACAGCAGCATGGTGGTGTGGCTGTATAATGCAAGAACATATCTATGTCATTCATTAACATGCCTCTGTCACATGATAGAAAGCAACAATTATTCTAATGCTGTTCCACTTTCCTGATGAGGTAGCTGAGGTTCAGAGAAGCATGTGACTTGTCTAGGAATACAAGCTTCTGTCTGAGCTGGAATTCAAACCTCGGAGTCCTCCAAGTCAAGCTCTCTACCTACTAACTCATGCTGCCTCTGAGATCCAAAAGAACAGCACCCAGCCACTAGAGCAACATAAAAGGAGAAATCCATACATGAAAACAGAGATGAATGAACAGATTGGAAGGTGACAAAAATGGAGTCATTAATGAGCTGTCATGTGTATATTATACAGAGAAACTGATTTCAAAGTATAAAGAGTTCTAAATGGATGTTTATTTGGTTTGGTTGCTATTTAAAGCTAACACTATTATAATTTTGACTAATGGAGCTGTGGGAGTTTGGGAAGTGATTAGGTCTTGTTTTCAGGAAGAAGAATATGCTATACTCAATATAAGGCCTAAATAGTTTTTTGATGCATTGGAAATACCTCATTGAAAGTCAAAGAACCTGAGTTCAAATTCATTTTTTAAAATTAAATTAAATTAAAAATTTTTTGGTTACAATACTCACTTTCTTTCCCTCCCTCCCCTCTGCCTACCCTTCCCATAGCCGATGCACAATTTCATTGGGTATTACTTGTGTCCTTGATCAGAACCCATTTCCATGTTGTTGTTTGCAGTAGGATGTTCATTTAGAGTCTACATTCCCAACCACATCCCTTTGATCCATGTATTTAAACAGTTGTTTTGCTTTGGTGCTTTTACTCCCACAGTGTTTCCTCTGAATGTTGATAGTGGTTTTTCTCATAGATTCCTCCAAGATGTTCAGGATCACTGCATTGCCACAGTGTATCAGCCTCTGTGTACAATGTTCTCCTGGTTCTGCTCCTCTCACTCTGCATCAATTCCTGGAGGTTGTTCCAGTTCACATGGAATTCCTCCACATTATTATTCCTTTGAGCACAATAGATCACCATCACCATCACCAACAGATACCACAATTTGTTCAGCCATTCCTCAATTGAAGGGCATCCCCTCATTTTCCAATTTTTTTGCTACCACAAAAAGCACAGCTATGAATATTCTTGTACAAGTTTTTTTCCTTATTATCTCTTTGGGGTTCAAACCCAGGAGTGCTATGGCTGGATCAAAGGGCAGACAGTCTTTTGGTGCCCTTTGGGCATGGTTCCAAATTGCCCTCCAGAATGGGTTGGATCAATTCACAACTCCACCAGCAATGAATTAGTGTCCCTACTTTGCCACATCCCCTCCAGCATTCCTTACTTTCCATAGCTGTCATGTTAGCCAATCTGCTAGGTGTGAGGTGATACCTCAGAGTTGTTTTGATTTGCATTTCTCTGATTATAAGAGATGTAGAGCACTTTTTCATGTGCTTATTAATAGTTTTGATTTCTTTGGCTGAGAACTGTCTGTTCATGTCCTTTGTCCATTTATCAATTGGAGAATGGCTTGATTTTTTGTACAATTGATTTAGCTCTTTGTAAATTTGAGTAATTAAACTTTTGTCAGAGGTTTTTATGAAGATTGCTTCCCAATTTGTTGCTTTCCTTCTGATTTTAGTTACACTAGTTTTGTTTGTACAAAAACTTTTTAATTTGATGTATTCCAAATTATTTATTTTGCATTTTGTGACTCTTTCTAAGACTTGCTTGGTTTTAAAATCTTTCCCTTCCCAAAGGTATGACATGTATACTATTCTGTGTTCACCTAATTTTCTTAAAGTTTCCTTCTTTATGTTCAAGTCATTCACCCATTTTGAATTTATCTTGGTGTAGGGTGTGAGGTGTTGATCTAAACCTAATCTTTCCCACACTGTCCTCCAATTTTCCCAGCAGTTTTTATGAAATAGTGTATTTTCATCCCAAAAGCTGGGTTCTCTGGGTTTGTTGTATACTGTCCTGC
Source organism: Monodelphis domestica (assembly GCF_027887165.1). Taxonomy (NCBI): domain Eukaryota; kingdom Metazoa; phylum Chordata; class Mammalia; order Didelphimorphia; family Didelphidae; genus Monodelphis; species Monodelphis domestica. Next base: position 168,697,059 of record NC_077227.1, on the reverse strand, counting down.
TGAGGTCACTTACCCCAAGTCTATTCCACTGATCCTCCTTTCTGTCTCTTAGCCAGTACCAAATTGTTTTGATGACTGCTGCTTTATAATATAGTCTGAGATCTGGGACTGCAAGGCCCCCTTCCTTTGTATTTTTTTTTTCATTGTTTCCCTGGGTATCCTTGATCCTTTGTTCTTCCAAATGAAATTTGTTGTGGTTTTTTCTAAATCAGTAAAAAAATTTTTTTGGAAGTTCAATGGGTATGGCACTAAATAGATAAACGAGTTTGGGTAGGATGGTCATTTTTATTATATTGGTTCATCCTACCCATGAGCAGTTAATGTTTTTCCAATTGTTCAAGTCTAGTTTTAGTTGTGTGGAGAGTGTTTTGTAGTTGTGTTCATTTAGTTCCTGTGTTTGTTTCAGGAGGTAGATTCCTAAGTATTTTATTTTGTCTAAGGTGATTTTGAATGGGATTTCTCTTTCTAGTTCTTGCTGCTGAGCTGTGTTGGAAATACATAGAAATGCTGATGACTTATGTGGGTTTATTTTGTATCCTGCAACTTTGCTAAAGTTGTTGATTATTTTGATTAGCTTTTTGGTTGAATCTCTAGGATTCTTTAAGTAGACCATCATGTCATCTGCAAAGAGTTATAACTTGGTCACCTCCTTGCCTGTTTTAATGCCTTCAATTTCTTTTTCTTCTCTAATTGCTACTGCTAGTGTTTCTAGTACAATGTCCAATAATAGAGGTGATAATGGGCATCCTTATTTCACTCCTGATCTTATTGGGAATACATCTAGTTTATCCCCATTGCAGATTATATTAGTTGATGGTTTTAGATATATACTGTTTATTATTTTTAGGAACGACCCTTCTATTCCTATGCTTTCTAGTGTTTTTAATAGGAAAGGGTGTTGTATTTTATCAAAGGTTTTTTCTGCATCTATTGAGATAATCATGTGATTTTTGTTGGTTTGCTTGTTGATGTGGTCAATAACGTGGATGGTTTTCCTAATATTGAACCAGCCCTGCATACCTGGTATAAATCCTACTTGATCATGGTGAATGACTCTTCTGATCACTTGCTGGAGTCTTTTTGCTAGTATCCTATTTAAGACTTTTGCATCTATGTTCATTAAGGAGTTTGGTCTATAGTTTTCTTTCTCTGTTTTTGGCCTGCCTGGTTTTGGAATCAGTACCATATTTGTGTCATAAAAGGAATTTGGTAGGACTCCCTCTTTGTTTATTATGTCAAATAGTTTGTATAGTATTGGGGTTAGCTGTTCTTTGAATGTTTGATAGAAATCACTTGTGAATCCATCAGGCCCCGGGGATTTTTTCTTAGGAAGTTCTTTGATGGCCTGTTGGATTTCTTTTTCTGATATGGGATTATTTAAGAAATCTATTTCTTCTTCTGTTAGTCTAGGCAATTTATATTTTTGTAAATATTCATTCATACCTCCTAGGTTGGTATATTTATTGCCATATAGTTGGGCAAAGTCGTTTTTTAATGATTGCCTTAATTTCCTCTTCATTGGAGGTGAGGTCCCCCTTTTTCATCTATGTTTTATGGGCAAGTTCATCCCATTCACGTTCAAAGTTATGGTTGTCACTTGTGGATTCCCTGACATTTTGATATCTTCCCCTAGCTCTGACCTTTCTTCTTTAGCTATATCCTTTTGAACCAGTGATTTACTTTAGGTCAGTCCCCCTAGTCCCCTCCCTTGATATGCTTCCCTTTCTAGCCCCTCCCTTTTTATGCTCCCTTCCCCTTCCCCCTCTTCATCCCTCCCTTTTTATACTCCCTCCCACCTCCCCCTCCTTAATTTCCCTTTCTTTCTTATCCTGTTGGATAAGATAGAATTCAGGATCCCACTGGATCTAGATGTTCTTCCCTCTCAGAGTTGATTTCACTGAGAGTAAGGTTTAAGTAGTACCACTTCACACTCTCTTCCTCTCCTTCTCATATGAGAGTTCTTCCCCTCCCCTTCCCATGTGTATCTTTGTATGGGAAAGATTATTCTATTTAGTGCCCCCCCATTTCTTGAAGTAAATCTTAGTATTGTTGATGATTCCCCCCTCCCTTTTTCTTTCTTTGCCCCCCCTTTCACCAAATCTTCTTGATGCCCCAGTCTTTCCCTATGCATGATTATTCTAACTACTCTTATGATGCATACAATTTTTGAGAGTTACACAATACATTTCCCCACATATTAATATATATAATTTGATGTAAATGTAGACCTTATAGAAGGGAGTTTGACTTAAAGAAAAAGATAAGATTTATCTCCTTTTCCCTTTCTTTCATATTTACCTTTTCATGTTTCTCTTGCTTTCTGTGCTTGGATATCAAATTTTCCACTAAGTTCTGGTCTTTTCTTAGCAAATGCTTGGAAATCTTCTATTTTGTTGAATGCCCATACTTTCCCCTGGAAGTATATAGTCAGTTTTGCTGGGTAGTTGATTCTTGGTTGGAGACCCAGATCTCTTGCCTTTCTAAATATCATGTTCCATGCTTTGCAGTCTCTTAGTGTGTTAGCCACTAAGTCATGTGTGATCCTTATGGGAGCCCCCCTATATCTGAAGCTCCTCTTCTTGGCTTCTTGTAGGATTTTCTCCTTTTCTTGGAAGCTCTTGAATTTGGTGATTACGTTCCTGGGGGTTGTCTTTTGGGGATTTAGTATAGAACCCTTTCTATTTCTATTTTGCCCCCTTGCTCCAGAACATGTGGGCAATTTTCTTCTATAGTCTCCTGTAGTATAGCATTGAGGTTTTTGTTTAGCTCTGGTTTTTTGGGCAGGCCAATAATTCTCACATTGTCTCTTCTTCCTCTGTTTTCCTGGTCTGTCACCTTGTCAGTGGGATATTTTATGTTTTCTTCTAATTCATTAATTTTTGGCTTTGCTTTATTAATTCTTGCTGTTTTGCAAGCTCACTGTCTTCCAGTTGCTTAATTCTGGTCGTTAGGGACTGGTTTTCCTTTTCAGCTTTGTCTGCCCTTCTATTAGATGCTTCCAGCTCTTTCTACAATTGTGCAGTCTTGTCTATCAGACTGCTGATCTCTTTCTCCCATTTTTCTCTCCAGAAGGTTTCCATCTTTTGGGTAAGCTCCAATTTGAGTTCTTCCAGAGCTTGTGGATAATTTCCATTTTGGGAGGCATGTTTTGATTTTGTTTGGATTTCATCCTCTTTCTCTTCTTTTCCTTGGGTACTCCCACCATAAAAGTTTTCAATAGTCACCTTTTTCCCTTTTTTCTTGGAGGCTTGATTTTGGGCCGTGTGAGCCATTCCTTTGGTGGTTTTATTCCCCTTTCCTTTTTTGGTCTGGGGTCTGGGTGATATGGGCAGGTTTTCTGTGAATTTAAGTTGCCTCAGACTAGATCTTCCCAGCCTCTGAAGTTTCTTAGAGCGCAGGCTCCTGTGCTCAGCACAACCACCCCTGTGTTCAGCATGGCCTCCCCTGTGCTCAGCGCAACCTCTCCCGTGTTCAGCGCGGCCACCCCTGTGTTCAGCGCAACTGCCCCTGTGTTCTGTGTGGCCGCCCCTGTTCTCAGAGCAGGATTCTCCCGTGAAACCTCCCTAAGAGGTCATTTCCTAGCAGTCTTTAGATCCCAAGGACCCTGGGGTGCCCCACCAGACAGAAACATTCCTCACTCACTCACTGTCCCAGTGAGCACTCTGATACCTTACTGTGGTTTGGTGGGGAGGTGGGGGAGGAAGGGTGGCTCAGTTCATGTTTTTGTGCAAGCTTGTCCTCCTTCTTATGGTGTGGAAATGTTCAAACCCCACATACCTTCGTTTCTGTGGGGTACTGGAGAGTCCCTCCTTTCTTCCAAAGGTGATTTTATGCTCCTTTGAGGTAGTCTATTTCGTTCGGTGCCGGGGAGAGGAAGCGATTCACATCTAGATTGCAGCCAACCCAAGCTGTGATCGTTTCAGTGAGATGATTTGGGACTGCACCAGGAATATCCTCATATGCCATAAGAGTTTGTCAAAAATATAAAATTTGTATGCAGTTCAATCAGGGAGTTTATAAGACCAAAGGGTTAGGAGGTCATCCCTCATCATATACTCCATTCATTGAATGCATACAGATAGATTTTATCAATATGCCAAAAGACAAAGGGTTTAAGTATTGCCTTGTCATCATAGACAGACTGACTAGATGGCAAGAAGTTTTTCCTGCCACAAAGAACAACATCGCATTTGTGGTCAAAATCCTATTAAAAGAAATCATACCCAGATTTGGGATTCCCTCAAAATTGGACTCAGACCGTGGAAGTCACTTTACTCAGTCAATATTAAATGAAATTTATAAAAAATCTAGGAATACAAGCAACATACCACACACCATATCATCCCCAAAGTTCAGGGAAAGTGGAGAGATTAAATAAAGACATTAAAACATTGATAGGAAAATTTTGTGCAGAAACACACCAAAAATGGACAAATATTTTGCCATTAGTTCTGTTCCATCTTAGAACATGACCCAGTGGAGATGTGCACATCTCTCCATTTGAGATGCTATATGGACACACAATTTGGCAAGGAAGGACTTGTAAACCAGTTTACATTGCAATGATAGGTGGAGACTGTCAATTAACAAAATATATACAAGCTTTACAGACAAGAATAGCAGAGTTGCATGAAATGGGCTTGATACAACAGTACCCCTGGATTACAATTTGCACAACATCAAACCAGAAGACATAGTATACTTAAAAAAAAATTCAATAGAAAATTGGCTACAGACATAAAATGGACTGGACCACATGAAGTATTGCTTACTACCCCCAACAGCTATAAAAGTTTCAGGGAAAGACTCATGGTTTCACTGTTCCCATGTGAAACCAGAAAAAGTTCAACATCACTGTAACAGACATAGAAGATAATTAGACAACATATAGTGCTGAGAAATGAAAACAAAAACTGATTAACATAAAAAGTACACCACAAAGAAATAATAGTGACACATAATGTTCGAGACAACTTTCCAGCCCAGAGGAAAAGCAACTCAGAGGAAAAGCAACCCAGAGGAAAAGTAACCCAGAGGAAAAGCATCCCAGAGGAAAAGCAACCCAGAGGAAAAGCATTCCAGAGGAAAAGCATCCCAGAGGAAAAGATTTTACACCAGCCCAGAGGAAAGGTATCAAGAAAAAAAATAGCTGAAATGTACAGTTAAGACTTTGAACTTTGTAAATTTGTTTATATAAGAAGAGGACAGATGGAAAACGAGACTTATATGTAAGACTGAGTATGTTGAAATAATAAAACAAAAGTAATTTTACATATTAGGGAAATAGCATGCATCACTACATAACATGGAATAAAGAAGAGATCCATCAGTCAACATGAGAAGTGGAAATCTGAAGAAACTTGATAAGTATTAATTCAACACAACACTATTAGACACAAAACACAAAATCACAAACTGACATATTGAGAGACCTTGTTTATATAAGCAAGTGTCTGAAATTACATTTATGCAAAATGTAAATATGTATATAGTTAGTTCCATAATGTCTTAGGCAAATAGAAAGATCAATAGATATTTCTATTTGACTGACATCATGATGTGGAATAATGTATATTGTTGTATTATATGTAAATAATTTCTATAAATAATGTATTAGTTTTAGTTAACTTAGAGTAAGTAGTATTAGCACTAAGATTCAAATTTCTTGTAATGGTTTTGTTCAACATTTATTGTACTGAATTTAGTGTAAAACCCAAAACTTCCCTTACCCAAACTTTCCTGCTAAGAATTCCTTAGAGTAGATTTAGTATTGGTAACTATAATATAAATAAGTGACTTTGGGGAGGTCACAACAAAAAAGGAGGACGATTGTGGAAAGGAAACTAGACTGACAGTTGATGGGGAAGGGGCAATTGGGAGTGGCAGTTGGGTCTTGTGACTAGCATTTCATTCCTGCCAGGAGTGGCAGTTGGGTCTTGTGACTAGCACTTCCTTCCTGCTGGTTTTACTTGGTTCCTGGTGTTGGAGGAGGGTGGAGCTTGTTCAGCCCAGTCTGGTGTGGTGTGCCTCTTCTTAGTTCAGCCTGAAGACTCAGGCCCAATCACTTCTGAAAGTCAGAACTGTTCTTGTTTGCTTTCTGTCTACTACTAAGGTTCTGAGTTAGACAAAGCGAGGACTGATATAGAGTAGATGGGAGTGGGAGAAACCCTTTGCAGCCTCTGGGGCCTGGCCTCAGCTCTGAAGCTGAGAAAAAAAAAAAAACTCCAATCCCAACTGGTTATTAAATTTTATATTATTTGAATTCACAGTCAGATAAGTGGACTATCTTTTCTGAGCATAGAGGGAGCTGATTCAGTTCAGTCATTCAGAGACCAACAGATCTTATTGGACCCCTGCTGCTTCCTCTCAGCATGGGGCATCTCTCTTCTTGTCTCACCAAGCAATATTCCCTCTCTCCCCTCAACTCCTCCATACCCCCATACAAATCTCACATTTTATCCCCCATTTTTTCATATCCTCCCCATTTCTCTCCCAATAAATGTTACAGAATAGAGGGGTCTTTCCTAAAAATAATAAATAATATTTATCTAAAACCATCAGCCAACATCATCTGAAATGGGGATAAACTAGATTCATTCCCAATAAGATCGGGAGTGAAACAAGGATGCCCATTATCACCTCTATTATTTAACATTGTGCTAGAAACACTAGTGGTAGCAATTAGAGAAGAAAAAGAAATTGAAGGTATTAAAATTGGCAACGAGGAGACCAAGTTATCACTTGTTGCAGATGATATGATGGTCTACTTAAAGAATCCTAGAGATTCAACCAAAAAGCTAGTGGAAATAATCAAGTTTAGCAAAGTTGCAGGTTATAAAATAAACCCACATAAGTCATCAGCATTTCTATATATCTCCAACACAGCTCAGCAGCAAGAACTAGAAAGAGAAATTCCATTTGAAATCACCCTAGACAATATAAAATAAGTGGGAATCTATCTGCTGAGACAAACACAGGAACTATATGTACAAAACACTTTCCACACAATTAAAACTAGATCTAAACAATTGGAAAAACATTAACTGCTCATGGGTAGAACGAGCTAATGTAACAAAAATGACCATCCTGCCCAAATTAATTTACTTATTTAGTGCCATACCCATTGAACTACCAAAAAACTTTTTTACTGAATTAGAAAAAAAACATAAAGTTCATTTGGAAGAACAAAAGGTCAAATATATCCAGGGAAATCATGAAAAAAAATACAAAGGAAGGGGGCCTTGCAGTCCCAGATCTCAAACTATACTCTAAAGCAGTGATCATCAAAACAATTTGGTACTGGCTAAGAGACAGAAAGGAGGATCAGTGGAATAGACTAGGGGTAAATTACTTCAGCAAGACAGTCTATGATAAACCCAACAATCCCAACTTTTGGGACAAAAATCCACTATTCGACAAAAACTGCTGGGAAAATTGGAAGACAGTGTGGGAGAGATTAGGTTTGGATCAACACCTCACACCCTACACCAAGATAAACTCAGAATGGGTGAATGACCTGAATATAAAGAAGGAAACTATAAGCAGATTAGGTGAACACAGAATAGTATACTTGTCAGATCTTTGAGAAAGGACAGATTTTAAAACCAAGCAAGAGCTAGAAAAAAAATCACAAAATGTAAAATCAATAATTTTTATTACATCAAATAAGTTTTTGTTTGTTGAGATAACTGAAGTGCAAAAAGTTAAAAGACTTGGCCACGGTCATACAAGCTAATTAAGTGGCAAGATATTATATCAATATATTTTATATATGTTCATGCAAATTCTAAGTGTTTGAATAGGTTCTTTTTAATCAGTTAGACAACTTAAGCATTTATTAAATACCTACTGTGTGCTGGGCACTATTTGAGTGTGTGTAAAAAACTGCCAGGGCATTTGTCTCACTCTGTATTCATTATGTTGCCTTTCCTCCTTTATGTTTTTGACATCTGTCCCTGATTCTTTTCAACACATATTTGTCTATAGCAGCTGAAAGGGCCTTGTTTGTTTTAATTAAAAATAAGACCACCCCTGGGGGTTTACTCAGGGATCTTGTGAGGTTTTCAGAGGGTGGCCCATGATCATATTCTTGAGAGACCTTCACTTCCTTCCCTTTTCTCCCATGTTTATTTTTGGACAAAGACAAATGGTCAGAGCAGCTCTCTGGATTCATAAACACCTCAGTCTTAACATGCAGGGAAGTAGACAAAGAAATGGAAAGGACGCAGTTTAGCATTTCAGTGAAATTGTTCATTTCCTTAACGGGTGTAATTCCTGGAACATAACTAGATTACCTTGGTCTTTAGGAGAGGATGCCCAGAAGCACTTAGCTTGAGTTTTGAGCAAAACAGATTCAGGGTAAAACTGGAAAAGACATTTTCACAGACATAAATTCATTTTTTTTATAGACTTCTCCTTCCTGGAAGTCAGGCTCTTTCTTTGATAAGCAGCAATAGTGGGGGCAGTTAGGTGGCTCAGTAGACTGAGATCCAGGCCTAGAGATGAGAGATGTAAGGTTCAAAACTGGCCTCAAACACGTCCTAGCTGTAAGACCTTGGGCAAGTCATTTAACCCTCATTGCCTAGTTCCTACCTCTCTTGGAACCAATACACAGTATTGATTCTAAGATAGAAGGTAAAGATTTTTTAAATGAAGAAGCAGCAGCCATAGTGTACTGAGACAAGTACCTATTTGGACTTGGAAAGTACCAAATTCAAATCCTGAGTTTGCCATTTACTGTGTGACCTTGATCAAATCATTTCACCTTTCTGCCTATTCCCTCATCTGTAAAATGATTATAATAATATTTGCATGAACTTCACAGAGTTTATCCTCCTAGTTACCCAGGCTTGTAGCCTAAGTGTCATTCCCAACTCCTCTTCATTCATCCCACATAACCATCTGGTTACGATATTGTCATTTCTACAAGAGCAGTAGCTCTTGTATATCCCTTCTCTTCTCTAAACATGGCTGCTACCCTGGTTCACAGGTGTTCTCTTCCCAAACCTATCCAGTGCTTTCCCTGTTTTAAAGCTTTAAAAAGAAACAGTTCTCTATTCCCTAAATTCTGTCCACTACCAGTTCTACTTGTTGAAATTCTACCAATCCTTTAAGTTCTAGTTCAAATGTCTTCTCGTCTACAAAGCTTTTCCTAATTGCCCTGGTAAAAGGTAATCTCTCCCTTCCTTGATCTCTCTTAGCACTTGGCACCTCTTTTATGTCCTTATCATATCATTATCATAATCTTATCTATCATAATCTGTAGCTCTAGTTTGTATGGACTAGATTCAAGCATGGGGGCTTCTGATTGTTTGGGTTGATGTCCCATGTACACATTTTTTTCTTAAAAATTTGACTCGTGCCCCAATTCAGGATTTCCTCTGGATACTCTGGAATTTGGTATGTGACAAATTCAAGGTCATGTGACAGAGGCTCAAACTCACCTTAAATGGACAGAGGTTCTTCCACTTGCATTGCTCTATCTGAGGACAAAACCCAAAGGAGACTTAAGTATTTCCCCATATGAGATATTGTATGGACAGCCAGTATGGATAGGAAGGACCACTAAACCATCTTATGTTTCCATGCTTGAAGGGGAATGCCAGTTACACATCTATCTGACACAGATACAGGATATGCTGGAAGAACTGAGAAGGCTAGGACTACTAGTGCACAGGGTCCCACTAGATTTCTCATTACATAACATCAGGCCAGGAGACAAAGTATAAGTGAAAAATTTTACCAAAAACAAACCCACAGAGCCAAGATGGATTGGCCCATACAATGTAGCTCTCACCACTCCTACATTAATTAAAGTAATAGGAAAAGATTCTTGGTTTCACGCATCTCATGTTAAACATTACTATGCCCATGATAACATGCCAAAAGACAACTTAATGGAAGCCCAAGAATCCATTCAAACACAGATGCCCCAAGAACAACCCTTGATAAATAAACATAGAGCCCATGAATCCAACAAAATCACACAAGAAGAAATAGAGATACTAAGCAGAGACAGTGAAACCAAAACAGAATAATGCCCAACACAGATAGTATAAATTTAGGTTAGTTAGATCAGGGAGCATTAGCGTAGCCTATAAAACACAGGAGAAGCAGTTCCCTGCAGAACCTGGGAGGTTATTTGGGTGGATTTAGAATCCCTTAGAATTAGCAAACATGTATACAAATCTCCATCTCAAGCCTAGACTAAAATATCATTAATCTCTACAGTCAACCACATAGGAATATAATAATTGCCTTACAATCACACATTAAGAAAGATATCTACATTCATTACATAAAAAAATCTCACTTGCACACATGAAGATGGCACAAACATCCTGTATAAAGTTTCACTCACATGCATCAACATATTCACTCTTACATGTATGCACATGTTAATCACAAACACGTATGATCCTGTAGTTCCAGATACTTGAGATCATCTTTCAAGATGAGATGACAGACAAGTATGTATCCTGTAAAGACGAAAACATCCAGACTTGTGACAGACTTCTAGCAACACCAAAGGATGGAAGACACATTGACAACTGGAAAGAACTTTGAATCAAAGACATTATGGGGAATGAACTTCAAGAAAATGGGTCAGGTAAGATTAATCGCCAATCACATTAATTTCACATGTAGGGAATTATATTCACATGAACATTGGAATCTACACAGGAAGAATGAAGAAGAAATCTTCAGGCAACATGAGAAGTGGATTTCCTGAAGAGGAATAAGTATACATCCACCATGACACATCTAGAACACAAACAAATTTCACACTGACATTAGGGGCTATGGCTAGAAGAGCAGTTGGTCTCTCAGTCTTGAGAAGCCAAAGAGAGAAGGTGGGAAAAGACTTTCTCCTGAGGATTACCCACTTTTCCTGCTGATGACTGGAAATCTTTACCCCCAATATTTCCTACTTGAAAAAACTATTGAAGAGGAAACCTGAGAAAGACATTTTAAATCTCTGTCCAACTTTACTTCAGCTCCTGTTGCCCTGAGTCTGAACTATGGCCAAGGGGCCAAACCCAGGGTGAGTCAACCTGACTTTCTCTCAGGGGGCTCAGGCTGCCAAAACCTGAGTTCCCCCAAAATTTGAGGAGGGAGGAAAAGGGCTTTAGATAGAGAAAGGGACCCCCTTTTCCCACCTTCCTTTCCCATTCTTTCCCTGCCAGTTATTCTTTGTATTATCCTGATTGAGTTAAGTAGACATTAAATAGTTATCTTTTTCCCCAAGTGTGAATCAGGTGTGAGTGAACAGATCAAGAGGAGACCCTTTGGTCTTGAGTAATGGAAGGGGGACAAGAGGAACAAGAGCAAGTCTGGGAGAGCAGCCATAACTAAGGAGGGAAGGCAGAAGGGGGAAAATCTTCAAACCCACTCTCCTCTCTCTGAGCCAACTCATTACATCTGCTGTCTCCCCTGAACCTCGCTTTGAGAAGGAAGGGTCTTCTCTCTTTCCCCCTCTGTATACTGAAAGACTGAACTCCTTGGGTTACAACTAAAAACCCCCTAGAATACAGTCACTAAAGCCCATTATGAGTCAAGATAGGGATAAATCTCCTTCCCTTTCCAATTAGCCCTGCCTCCCTGCTGACCAGTGTGGTCCTCCAGATTAGCCTGAGTTGGAGGCTTTCCTAAAAGAGAAAAATATATGGATTGCTAGAAAATTAAGCAACCTTTTTCCTCTACTAAACTCAATCTCTCTTTGGTAATCTAGAGAATTCTCCAGACTCCTAATACTACCCTTGAAAGCTAAAGAGAGTCAACTCTTTCACCACAGATTTTCACAGTACACATAATATATGGTACCAGGGAAGGGCATCATGGCTCTCTGTGGCTACTCTTGGACCACAGGTTCTTTTTATCTGCTGAATTCTTTCATCTGGTCCAGGAAAACAGAATCAAATTATGCCATTTGATCCTCTCAACAACCCTGTGGGATAAATGCTATTATCCCCATTTTACAGATGAAGAAACAGATTGAGAAAAATTAACACAGTTAGCCAGGAAGCATCTTGAGGCAGGATGTAAATTCCATCTATTATACCAATTTATTCCATTGTAACCTTATTCAGACAGTCAATAAGAATTTATTAAGCACCTATTGTACAGTTTTGCTCTTTGTTGCTAAAAGTCCTTCACTGTCTTCCTCCCATTTGTCTTTCCAGGTCAGTTATTCATTCCTATCAGAAAAAAAAACAGAATTTAGACAGGGATACTCCCTGTGCCAGTCAACCTACCTTAATTGATGTTATCATGATGGGACATTCCATCAATTACTCTGAACCCTTATATACCCTTTATCAGATGAATTGAATGATCTATTTACTCATCTGTGCCTCTTGGAACCCTTAGCTACTTTGTTTTGTGTTCTGGACCCTACCAGGATTCCTGACACAGAGAAAGGGATAAAAGTTGAACCCTTGACTTCACAGTTACATGGGGAGCTCACTCATGAGGAAACTCCAATTCCAGTAGGCATCTTCTCTAAAACTTAGATTGAGTATTTCTTACAGTACTGAAAGATTAATTAACTTACCTAAGATCACACAGATAGTATTTGCCAAAGGTGAGGTGGGCACTGGGAAAACAAAGACACAAATGAAATGGTCCCTGACCTTAAGGGGTATACAGTCTATCCAGGAAAATAACAGATGCATGTGTAAATATACACAAAGTAAAACAAAGTAATCTCTTTGGGTCCTTTGATCAACTCTGGGACAGATGGCACAAGTATCATCATTTCCATTTTCCAGAGCAGAAAACTGAGACACAAAGAAGTTATTTGACTTACCCAAGGTCACACAGTTAGTAAGTGATAGTTCTTCTAATTCTAAGTCCAGTGCTCACTTCGCTATACCAAACCACTAAATCCCAATAAATTGTTGGGTGTTTTTTATAAATCTTTTTTGAATCATTTGTGTCATTGGTCCCCTTCATTACCAAACTGCAAGTCCCTAGGATAGGTCCTAAGTATTTCTTTTTCTTCCTATAATACATATGAGTATATTATGGCCAGAGGAATCCAAGATATGATTCCTGTCCTTCCTTGAACAGCATGGACATACCTCCACATGTGATCACTTTTAAAGTGAATATGACATAAGAGAACTGGCAGCTCTGCCAGCTGCTACAAAGGGAACCTTTCCCCTCTCACTTCCAGATGTTGAAAGTCCTTCAAAGAAATAGTAATCCCCATTTACCCTTATGTTCCTTAGTAATAGTTACAGAATTCTGAATGAAAGAGAAAGAAAAATCCAGCGGACTGAGGCCAAGGTGTGAATTGACCTGTCCCTGAGGATGTCTGTACCCTTGACAAAACACAGTGTTCACAGACCTTTCATCTAAGAAGCAAATTAAACTATTCAGAAGCATAGTGTTCAAGTACCACCATAATGGAGCAGCTAGGTAGCACAATGAGTAAGAGGAAGACTCATCTTCTTGAGTTCAAATATGGCCTCCTATACTTAACTGCTATGTGACTCTAGGCAAGACACTTAACCCTATTTACCTCAGATTCCTCATCTGTAAAATGAGCCAGAGAAGAAAATGGCAAACCACTTCAGGATCTTTGCCAGGAGAACCCCATGGACAGCACTGGTATGCTATGGTCCATGAGGCCATAAAAAACTGGACGTGACTGAATGACTGGACAATGACAAGAAGCAGGCAGCACTATACTGAGTGCTGGAATAAAAAGATACTATCCCATCCACCCACCAAGAAAACAACCTGGACCTTGCTTCCAAGGAGCTAAATCATAGTATAATGGGGAGGGAAGAGGGGAGAGGAAAAACATGCATATAGTTATATACGAACAAAAGATAGATAGATGGATGAATGGATAGAGCTAAAGATATATATATATGTATATATATGTAGCTTGAGGAATTTCTATTTTATTCTAGGGGCAATCGGGAGCTAATATACTTTTTTGAGCAAGTAGAACTCGGGCTTTAAGGAAAATTATTTTGGTAGCAGTATGGATTATGGGGGTTATAAAATGATTTCCTCATCTCTAACAGCAACATCTTGAAGAAATAGAAGAAATCTTGAAGATTTCTCCCAGCTCTTACATTCTTTTTTCAACAAGATTTTTCTCCTGCTACCACATGGCTTTCCTCAGGTCAATGACTTTTACCTCATGACCTCCCTTGGTACTCATGCCTCTCTGGTGTGCTTATCGTGTCATATTGTAAATTCGAATCTTCTCTATGCTTGTTTCTTACCCTCTTCACTCATTAAGGCTGGGGACCACGTTTTCTTGAAACTTTGTTAACGCCTCTTACTCCTAGCACCTAACCCAGTGTTCTACACCTAGTTAATCCTTAAGGTTGCTGAATGAAGGAATTGTTTGCTCAACTAGGAAAGTCTCAAAGAGCTTGCAAGTCCTCTCAGCTTTAGAGAAAATATGTAAGATCATAACTACTATGGATAACAAAGGTGGCTATTCATGGATGGTTATTTGATTAATGCAGAGAGGAGAGAAAAAAATTTGCTGAAATTCGTGACGCATAATGCAGATATTCAAAGGACACCAGAAAACATTCCTAGCCTGAAACAGCTGCTACGACAGGGCTTACAACTCAAAAGACAGCTGAAGTTCCTTAGTAGCCTTCCCCCACACCCACCTTTTTTTCCTCACAAGTGTTCTGATTTTGCAAAAATCTTCAGTGGCTCTGATTACTTCTTGGAAAAAATACAAATTCCTCAGTCTTACACTTAAGACCCTCCGCCGTCCAAGCTACCTTTCCAAGATTACTTCTTTTGATACTCGATTTTCTAACCAAACTGGGCAACAGCTGTTCTCTGAATTAGTCAGTCTATCTCCCATATCTGTGTTTTTTTGTACCCGCTGTCCTCCAGCACCTGGAATTCATTCTCTCTTAGCCTCTTCCCCTTTGAATGCTTACCTTTATTCAAGATTTGACTCAGGTCATAGCTTTAGAGATCTTAGAGGTCACTGAAATCTGACTCTTTCATTTTACAGATATGGAAACTGAGGCCCAAAGTCTCCTAGCTAATGTCTGTGGTAGGATCTGAGGGTAGGTTTTCAGGATTCCAAGCCCAGTGCCCTCTGGACTACATCAGGCTGCTTTTTCTTTGAAAGCTTTCCTAAAATTACTCTTAATAGTATTCTCTGTCCTTTTCAAATCATGTTACTTAGATGCTTATTTGTTTTATCTGTCGAGTAGAAAAATAATCTCTCAGAATGTATATTTTGATTTCTCCAGTCTCAAGTTGATACAGTTAAACCTAGGGTGAGGGATATATTGTGCTTGCTATCAGATACCAGTGGGAAAGGAGAAGGAAAAAATCACTAACACCCACATCCAAATAGTTCCCTAAATCAAAAGTTCCCCGCATTCATGAAAGAGTTGGTAACAGAGGGAGATATTGGAATCTTTCCCATAATTAGAAGTGTAAACGACAGGAATTATTCAAAAGGTTTACCTGGAGCAATCCAGGAAGACAACTCCAGAGTTTGAAAATGTCACCTCAGGCTAAAGCCCAGAGAAGTGTACTGATAAAAAGAAAGGGGTGTTGTGTGTGTGTGTATGTGGGGGGGGGGGGCACCCATATCCGTGCAAAACTCCAACAGCTAGCTGGTTTCACAGCATATATAGCAAAGAAACAGCCAAGAAACACCTTCCATCACTCCCAGTCCAATTAGCCACAGAGACTAGATGAAGCCTTCTAAGACTTGCCTTTCTCTTAACCCAATGTGTTCTTTGGACAGCAATTGGTTAACTATTTGGAGAAGTATGGAGAAATAGATTTCGACTTGTAGAGCATACATGCCTTTGGTAGTTCAGATATGTAACTGAATATTGTCGGTGATGCTATAAATTTGTCTAATCTTTCTGGAGAACAATTTGGATTTACATGAAAACAGACACTAAAATGTCCTGCCTTTATCCAGTGATCTCACTCCTAGACATGCCCCAAGGAAGTCAATGATTTTTAAAAAGTTGGGGTGGGGTATTTGTAGCAGTAATGCTTGTGGTAAAGATGCAGGTCCCCATTGATTGGGGCATGGACAAACAATCTTGGTTCCTGAGCGTAATGGAGTATTACTGTGCTTCAAGAAACAATGACGACAACAAATTCAGAAAAATGTGGGAATGCTTAGCATTCGTCTTAAATCATTCCTATTAAAGATTGAAGTTCTCAGAACTAGAGAAACAGCCCAAACAACCATTGGAGCAATGTAAATGGACATTTACATATACTGTGTAATTTATCATACCCAAGTTTGACCCAGGAAAGGTTAAGGAACTGGCCTTCTGCTCCTTTTCTTTGGAGATATAAGGAGCTCCAACTACAGCTTTATATACTATCAGGCACAACTGATGTATTGTTTGGTTTTATTTAACTGGGTTTTTTTCCTCTTTCTTTTAAAATCTTTGTTATAAGGGTTAGCATGATAGGAAGGGGAGAAGGATACATTAAGAAATGCAGGAGGGGCAGTTAGGTGGCTCAGTGGATTGAAAAACAGGCCTAGAGATGGGAGGTCCTGGGTTCAAATATGGCCTCAGACACTTTCTTGCTGTGTGACCCTGGGCAAGTCACTTTACCCCAATTGTCTAACCCTTACCACTCTTCTGCCTTGAATCAATGTACAGTATTGATTCCAAGATGGAAGGTAAAGGTTATAAAAAAGAAAGAAAGAAAGAAAGAAAGAAAGAAAGAAAGAAAGAAAGAAAGAAATACAAGTGATATAAAAAACAAAAAGATGTCAATATAATAAGAATTTTAAAAAGTGATCATTTAACAATTTTTATTTCCAATAGCCAAGTCCTAAACCTCCAGGAGAGACAGAGTTTAGTAAAATAAATTAAATTGGCCTCAGTTACCTGCCTGGAAGAAATCATAACTTTTGTTTGGCAAGAAGGTAAGTCAATTCCTCATGTGTATACAAGAATGCAATTGTGATGAGGGACCCAGTGTAGCAAAATGGCTAAAGGGATGGACTTTGAGTCAGGGAAAGCAAGGGAGAAATCCTGCTTCACGTACTTACTATGAATGTGACCCTGCTTAAGTCACAACTTCTCCAATTGCCATTTTTCTCATCTGTAAAGTAGGGACAATAATAGCTTCTATCTCCCATGATTGTTGTGAGAATAAAATGGGATTGTATTTGCAAAGTACCTCATAAACCTCCAGGTTTCAAAAGCTAGGTATTTTAATTTACTTCATGTGGCCCAGAAATATTAAATTACTTCCTAAGGGCAGTACAGGTAATAAGGAAATGGCAAAGGTCTTGAACTCCAAATCTAACCCTCTTACTATTTGCCAATGGCAGGAAATAAGACATGGACAAGCATGCTATTATCAGAAACTGAACTTCCTCAAAAAAACAGGGACCAGACCCCTCAGAAGCACTGTCATGTGCTATAGGAAAAGATCCAGTTATCTAGATGTTTTTGCAGCACATAGCTGCCAACATAAGTATGTATATATTGATGGTTGCCTGTGTATGTGTGAAAAACTGACAGAGAAACAGAGAAAGAAAGACAGAGACAGACAGACAGAGAGACAGAGGAGAGACAGAAACACAGAGACAGAGAGGGGAGAGACAGAGAGAGAGATACAGAGACAGAGAGAGAGAGAGAAAGAGAGAGGGAGAAAGAGAGGGAGACAGAGAGAGACAGAGACAGAGAGGGAGGGAGAGAGACAGAGAGGGAGAGAGAGAGAGAGAGAGAGAGAGAGAGAGAGAGAGAGAGAGAGAGAGAGAGAGAGAGAGAGAGAGAGAGAGAGAAGGAGAGGGGGAGGGAAGGCAGGGAGAGACAAAGAGGAAAAGGGAGAAACCGAGGCACACTTTCCTCACATCTCCAAGACTTTCTCTCTCATTTAGACATTTCCAAAGAAGCTCCAAGAACTTGCAGAACCCAGGTTTTCTCACTTCTATTTTTAATACCTTTGAAACAAAACAAGGAGAGAAATCAGAGCTGGGAGTGAAAGCTTTCCAAAGGCTTCACTCAGACAGAGGTATCTCCTGGCAGGAATTCCAAGGCAACTGAGAAGCAAGGTTGCCAAAGCTGCCACCTCCCCCAAAACGTACTCCTCAGATAAAACAAACAAAACAGCCAAGAAAATCTAATGCTCGTGGAACCAGTCCCACACAATGTATAAACCTGTGACATGCCAGGCAGCCTGCAGACCTTGCTGGAAGCTTCTGATTCTTAAAGCCAAACTTTCAACTGGGTTTGGGGACCGTGAAAGCATTCGCAAGGCCCAGTGTCTTAGTGAATGACCTCATGTGTTTATATATCCTAGGAAATGACTGTGTTGTACCAGGATGTACCAGCCAACTAGTACTTTCAGAGGTTAGCCCCAGAAGGCCAGGTTACACTCGGCTTTAATTGAGTGAGAGAATTCTGTGCTCTGTGCTTTCAAAATAATTGGACCAAATGAAGAAGGCATAGTGTAATGGATAGAAAGACAGCCAGGAGGACCTGGGTTCAAGACCTGCCCGCCATATACATATATACATATATATATATATATATATATATATATATATATATATATAATTTGCCGTGAGACACACCCTCTCAAGGCCTCTGGGCAACTCTCTTAAGTTGCAGAACAGCTGCCCATTTGTATTGGCAGAGGGGAGTAACCATACCAATGAAATCATAAGTCTGGACCAAAAAGGGGGAAAAAATCAAGAAAACAGTATTAAATTACTCAACTAGTTTCATCCAGGCTTAAGGCATCACATTTTGGTCCTCGGCTTGTGATTCCCCTTTTCAGACAGAAGATTCCTTTGTCCTCAAGCCTCAGGCTCAGCATTACTCTCCTTTCTAATCCACTTCCTTTCTGCCTCCAGACTCCAAACTCACTCTTCCAGTCACCTAAATCTATGGAGAAGCGGGGTCCCGAACTATGTAAACCCCTAAATTCACACTTTTGGGGTTCATATAGACAGAAATGGAAAAAGAGAGAGTTGGCTGCTTCTAGCCCCCTCCCTTCAGAAAGGAAGACACTCCCCCCTACACTTCCTCTCCCAGTAGGGTTAATAGCAGACCCTAGGATCCCCACATGACGGCCCACTCCAATTGCCTTTTTTGGGGGAGTTGGCTAGTTCAAGCAAATCCTCCCAACATGTCTAGGAAAATCCTCCAGGAAAAAGGATGGTTGGACCTTAGAACAGTATAATCCAGCCTCCTCCTCTTACGGATGAGGAAACATGGTCCGTAGAGGTTAAGTGGCTTCTTCAGGTCTGATGGGTCATCTTTAAAAGATGACTTGGTTGAACCCAGCCCCTCTGGGTGAGTGGAGAGAAAGTGCATCTTAGAGGCAGGATGACTTGGGTCCAAGTCCCCTCTCTTACAGAGCCGCGTGACTCTGGGCAACTCACTTAAACCTCTCAGTGTTGTAGGCACCTCTCTAAGATGCAGAGAAGCTACTGGTTTGCATTAATGGGGAGTTTCCACATTGGGACATTCCCTGTAAGGATGAAATCCAGCCCCCCCCCCCCTTTATCCTTTAACGCTGAAGTCAGTGTTCTTTCTGCTATAACCTAGGAATAGAGAACTAGTCAAGGGAGGCGAATTCCATAGCTCCGAACAGAGGTTAGGATGAAAGGCGACACGACCTTCAAATGAGGCAAAATCCCAAACAAATGGGTATCCATAAGGAATGTTAATACCTTTTTGAGGTCTTAGAAAAGACAGCTGGAGGTTCATTGTGGTTCTTGGAGTGGCTACATTTCCAGTAAAATTTAAAAGAGACTAGCAAGGGAATTGGAGTTTTAATGGAAAGGGGCTGGAGTGGCTAATTTTAGAACACAGAATAATAAATGGTCAGTGTGGGGCTGGACCATGTGCTCCACAAGGGGGAGGCTGGTTAAAGGAGTGCTGGGTTCACAATAAAGCCTCAAGAAGGAACTAAACTTTGGGAGTACAAGGGAAAAGAAGTGGGAAGGAGAGGGAAGAGGGCAGAGAAACAGAAGGTGCCAAAGATGAATTTTGCCTATGCCTAGCAAATCCACCCATCTAGAATACCAAAGCAAATGTCCCTTATCTCTTCTTCTTAAAACCCTTAGATACTAAGGATTGGTTCCAAGGCAGAAGAGTGGTAAAGGCTAGGCAATGGGGGTTAGGTGACTTGCCCAGGGTCACACAGCTAGGAAGTGTCCAAGACCACATTTGAACCCAGGACCTCCAGACTCCTATCCTGGATCTATACTTTGAATCATCTTGTTGCCCCCAGCCTTTATTTCTTAACAGGTTCCAATGAAGCCTCCCAAGTGTCTTTCCCTGTCCCAAGAGGCAACTTGGTGCAGTCAGTGGATAGAACTCTAAACTTGGAGTCAGGAAAACACAGGTCTGACCTTCATTGTGCCACTCTGAGCAACTCACTAAGCCTGCTGTCTACCTCAGTTTTCTCAGCTACAAAATGGGAATAATAACAGCATCTCCCTCATGAGTTGGCTGAGAAGATCAAATGAGATAACGCATGTAGACCATTGGATACAAACAGAACTCACTTGTGTGGACTCCCTGGTCTCACACAGGTACAATTAATCCACAGAGGGAAATAATGGCTGGATCCAGGAGGCCTGACCAAAAGGGGGCCGGAGAGAGGTCGAAGATCCAGTTTCATCATTTTGCCAAAAACACACCCTGTAGAGAGGACTCTGCATCTATAAATAGTCCCTCTACAAAAGACAGTGCTGAGCTAATTATGAACCCTGCAGAGGAGGAGGAGGAGGAAGAGGAGGAGGAGGAGGAGAGGAGGAGGAGGAGGAGGAGGAGGAGGAGGAGGAGGAGGAGGAAGATCCCAGAAAGACCCCAAGGTGAACAGTTCATGGTCAATCTTGGGCCAGAAATGGCCCTCTTTTTTCCCCTGGTGTTTTCACTTACTTCTGAAAGGAGCATGGGAATTGGCCCAACAGAAACTCCTGGTCTGGTGCATCTCCACCCCACCCCCAGCCCCCAGCCTGCATCTGCTGGGATGTTATCCCATAAAGCCCACTGATGAATGAACAGGGAACAGGGAGGTCCTCCTTCAGGGTTAACCCTTCCCTTTCCTTGCTCGTCTGCTTCAGGTAAAGCAACAATAACAAAAGTAGAATCTGAGAAGATGCGAAAAGGGCTCACCCTGTTCCTTTGTAATCTCCAACTGCAGGCAGCATGCAGTGGTTGCTATAGGGATGCTCTTATTTATGTTTCAACATTAGTTTGGGGGAAAAGAATGATTCACTCTTTCTTGGAGGCACAAGGTCAGCCTTTCAGGATTGGAGGCTCATTCAGCACTTCCTGTGCCATCTGATCTAATTAATTGAGTTCATCATTTAAAAAAAAAGGGAAAAGAGAAAATGAATCATCAATTTGGAATCAGAAGAGACCTCAGAGGCCATTCCCTGGAACCTATTTATCTTACAGAGTGGGCAACTGAGACCCAGAATCCTTGAAGTCATTAGCGAAAGGGCACATAACTTGGGACAGAGTCCAGACTCAAATTCAGGTCAGGGGGCTTCAGATTCCATACTCTTTCCAAGTAGTTTTGCCCTGCCTCCTAAATAATCAAGTAGGGAGAGACAAGGACTGACTGCACCTTTGATTTCACTGATCCAGGGAGGTCCTAGACAAGCAAAGTCCCTCCTCTAATACTGACTGACATCTTTATTGCAATTTGTCATCTCAGAGATTGCCTAGGCTGGAGCACTAGCAGGCTAAGGGATGGATTGATCCATGGTCATGCCAGCAAGTAACAAGCCCTCACCAAGCACTTCCTATGTGCCTACAGTGTGCCAGGAACTGTGCCAAGTGTTACAAACTAAAAAGAAGACTAAGTCCTACCCTCAAGTTGCTTACATCTTAATTGGGTGGGTGGGAGGAGAGAATACATAAAAGGAAGCTAGACAGCCAAAGGGAGGAGGTGGACCTATTGGGACTTGATGGTTAAGTCAGGAAAAGGAAGATGATCTGGACTCTTCTTCAAAATGCAGGTTCCCAGAGGAAATTACCAATGGAAGAAGGAGGCTGCAAGGGACAAGGGAGGAGGCAGCTAAAGCATGGTGGCAAAGGCCAGAGAGTGAATCCTGTCCCTCTGTCACTTCCTTGGGAAAAAATGATGAAGGCAGGATTAGAATCCAGATCTTAACGTTTACCTTCAATCTTATAATCGATACTGTATATTGGTTCCAAGGCAGAAGAGTGGTAAGGGTTAGGCAATGGGAGTTAAGTGACTTGCCCAGGGTCACATGGCTAAGAAGTATCTAAGGCCAGTTTGGAAACCAGACCTCCTGTTTCTAAGCCTGGCTCTCAATCTATTACATCACCTCACTGCTCCCCAAACCCAGATCTTTCTTATTGGATTGGAGGCTAATCCAGCATTTCAAATCTACGACTCTCTCTGCAATGCATGGCTGCCTCTCCAATGACCAAAGACTAAGACTGGTTCAAGTGCTTTCATGTTTGGTGACATGCAAGGAACCAATTCAGGTCAGTTTTCACAAACATTATTAGGAGTCAGAAGTGGAGGAGATGCGAAGTTTATCTGGTTCAATCACTGCCCTCATGGAGCTTGAGATCTAATAGGGAAATATGAGATCTCTGTGTCTCTTGATCTGTGACTGGTAAACTGAGTATGACATTAATAGTCCATCCCTCAGACTATGATGAGGATGACTGGATGGGGCAACAAGGTGGCACACTGGATAGAGAGTGTCAGGCCTGAAGTCAGGAAGACTCATTTTCTGAATCCAAATTTGGCCTCAGACACTTACTAGCTATGTGACCCTAAGCAAGTCACTTAACTCACTTTGCCTCAGTTTCCTTATCTGTAAGATGAATTAGAGAAGGAAATGGCAAGTCATTCTAATATCTTTGCCAAGAAAACCCCAAATGCGGTAAAGAAGAGTTGAACACAGCCAAAACAATTGAAGATGATGACTGGGTGATCTGTCTCCATTTGGAAGGCTAAAGTTGGAAACATGCAATGGAGACTAGCTAGTTGGAGGGGAAGATTCAGGGGAGGCTACAATGAAATAAACCATCTTACATTTTTATATCCCCTGAAACTTTTTCAAAGCACTTCTATCTCATTTATAATATACAACATGGACTCCTCTACAGAACTCTCCTGAAATCCCATCATTCTCACCTGCACTGTTTACCCATGGCCCCTGAATCACCCCACTGTCCCCTCCCCAACCTTGCTAACATTTATAGGGAATCTTGGATTTAGAACTGGAAGAGATCCTAGGGACAGATTCGAGTCTAACCCTCTACCATTTAAGGATGGAGTGATTTGGTCCTACTTTCTCAGGAAAGGGCAAGGGCAGATAACAGAGATTATGAGACATTCATATCCATTAACAAAGTGCAATGATCTGCTAATATCCTGTCATCTGCCCCTTGCTTCCATGATTATCAATGGAGCAGGAATCAAATTCTCCCCTAATTAGATACACATAAGGAGCCGAGACTCAGAGAATTTAAGTAACTTGCTCTAGTTCACAAAGCCAGTGTCAGAGGAAAGATCAGAATCTGGGTTTTCCTGACTCTATAAGACCAAGACTATATCTTTTATATCATAAAATAACACACTTGAAGGCAGTGTCTGTCTACGCTGTTTAGTCGTTTCAATTGTGTCCAACTCTTTGGGACCCCTTTTGGAATTTTCTTGGTGAAGATCCTGAAGTAATTTGCCATTTTCTTCTCTAGATCATTTTGCAGATGAGGGGACTGAAGCTAACAAAGTTTAAGTGACTTGCCCAGAATCACACAGTTAGTAAATGTTGGAGTCTAGATTGGAACTTGGGTCTTCCTGACTCCAGCTTGGTATTCTATCCACTGTGTCAAGATGAGATTGCCATTTTGTTGAAATATTATTTTTCAACTGCTCAGGACACATGCCTTCAATATTAATTGGTTTTAAAATGGTTCCATCTCCATCTCCTTTTCCCTTTCATTTATAAACTTTAGAAAGAGTAAGATATACTTCTCAGATTTCTCAGAGCACCCTATCTTGACCTCTTCTGAGTCCTTATCACCTTGTATCATTCTTATTTGTATACTTGTCTTATCCACCCTCCCCAGTAAAGTCTTGGAGGGCACGGATGCCGATGCTTCCCATCTTTATAGCGCAGATGCCGGGCACAGCATATATATCTCACACTTCTGACCCCAGGCTTGGAAGTTTCTCTACCACACGTTACAAAGTTTTAGACCAGGACATGGTGATGATCTTGGATTTTCTCCCATTTCTCTAGGGCACAGCGATTTTATCCTAACAGAATTTCAAAGCATAATGCTCACTTAGAGACTAAGTTCCTATTCCCCATCTTCTTTTTCAGAAACTTCTGGGATAATCTGCCATTCAAGGGCATGTTGCATGGTTCTCCGAAAGTTTCAAAGCTTCCAAGTGTAAACCTGTAACTTACTGTAAGTTTCTAGGACTGTCTTCATCCAAGTCTCCAGGGTGACTTCACAGAAAGAGTACTAGGTTTCGTAAAGACCGAGTTTCGAATCCCACCTCTACTCCTGGTTACTTGTTTTACTTGGAAAGAACTTGTAGGGCTTACTTCAAAGTAATAAATAGGTCCGTTTCCTTTCATTCTGTACTGTCTGGTATATATTTTCCTATGTATACTTTCTCCGGTTTTAGTTTTGCTTCCAGTTTGGATAAATGGGTTTTCTTTGATAATTGCTCTGGCTGTTTGTTGTGGAATAGCATGTGGAGGGAGACGAATCAGGGTCTGGATACAGAGCCTGAGGACCTTCCCCACTCTTCATAGTGAAATAACAATCAGAAGTTAGTTTGAACCTAAAAACCTCATCCTCTAAAGTAACAATATTTAAGGCAGCAGAGAGATCTATTCTAGCCTGACACCCCCTCGCTGAGGAGAGCTGAGTGGTGGGTGGCCTCTTCAACTCCAAACCTGACCTGATCTGACTGCCAGCATACCTGATGGGGTCTCCCTTCCCCCGTTGGTTTCTTGATCTTACCTATCACTCGAGAGCCAGGTCAAATAATGATGATAGTGTTAACATATTTATGCTCAATTTTAGAGTTCTCAAAGTACCTTCTATTCATTATCTTGAAATCCACAATAAACCTGAGAGGTAGATACTAGAGGTAGTTTTTTAAACCCTTACCTTCCATCTTAGAATCAATCCTGTGTATTGGTTCCAAGGCAGAAGAGCAGTGAAGAGCTAGGCAATGGGGGTTAAGTGACTTGCCCAGGGTCACACAGCTGGGAAGTGTCTGAGGTCAGATTTGAACCCAGGACCTCCCATCTCTAGGTCTGGTTCCCAATCCACTGAGCTACCTAGTTGCCCTCAGGACTACAGGTATTAACTCAAATTTTACGGATGAGAAAAAATAAGGCTGAGAGGAGTTAAGTGACTTGCCCATGGTTATATAGTATTAGAATGTATCATCTCCATGAAACAATCCTAGGCAGAAGCGATCCTTCTCTCTTCTGATCTCCTACAGCACTAATTGCTATAACACCTATTGTAATTGTAGCACTAATTGCCCACACCAGGTATATGCTGTCATTTAACATTGATTTGTTTTTATTGTTTTTTTTTGTAAATGAAATATGCATATATTTTAGCTCAAATTATAATTCTGTAACTCAAAGACTGGAATACGTTTCCCAACCAGCACCCAATATGGCATCTTGTACAATCAAAGGCACTCAATAAATATTTTTGATTGAAGTGATCAGCTAAATGAATGGTCCAAGGTCCTCTAATTAGTTTCTGGAAAATCTGGAACTAACCCAGCTTTGTAAACTGCTAATCCAGGCCTTTACCCACTACGCCAAGTAACCGGTAAAAATTGTCGGAGGCTTATAGATTTTCTGATTGTATCTGAAATGCTGGCCTAAGGAATCTAAGAGAGGCAGTTACAGTATTTATCCCTCTCGTAATGGGAAAGGAGCTTTCACAACCTCCCTCCCTCAGGAACCCATTAAGGCATCTAGCTCAACTGACTAAACCCAGATTCCTAATTTTTCTATTCTAAGTTGCCTGCTGATCCGGAGGCAGGTAAAAATCCCATTGAAACCACCCTGATAGGCTAGGGATCATTTAGTGTTGTTGGGCTGACTTCTCTTTAGAAATGACTGTTTCCAAATTAACCATATTATTCTTTTACCATATGTTCAGCTGCCTGGGGGATAGGGGAATTGTGTTTCAATTGGCTTGTTCTCTCTCTTCCTCTGGGTCTCCCT
The DNA here is from genome assembly GCF_027887165.1 of Monodelphis domestica. Classification (NCBI taxonomy): domain Eukaryota; kingdom Metazoa; phylum Chordata; class Mammalia; order Didelphimorphia; family Didelphidae; genus Monodelphis; species Monodelphis domestica. The sequence goes on along the minus strand of NC_077227.1, from coordinate 168,670,844 downwards.
CTCACTCTCAATTAGAGGCACAGCAAGAGGGATGGAGTGAGAGGGCTCTTCACAAGAGGAATCCCTCCCTCACAGAGCACAAGAGAGTGGGGTGAGAACCAGAGAGCGAGGGTGGGAGTCCCAACTGGAGAGGGCCTGTGGTATAATTCTACTGTTGTATACCTTTAAGTCATCCTGTTTCCCCATCTAGCCAGCCTTCTTGTCTTCTCTCTTTCTGTCTCAAAGGGAGAGAATTTTGTTTGTTTCTGGAGAGCTGCTGACCCCTCTTTCACTGCTGTCTAAAATGGGCATTGGTAAATGGCTAAACATATTGCCTTGTCAGTCATTCTGCCCACCAATTTGGCCTTGATGATCATGAACTTAACACAGCAACAATTTATGGTTAATAATTTATATCCCAGCTGTCACACATACTGTATGACTAAGGGGAAATCACTTAAATTCTAAGCCTCAATCTCCTCGTCTATACAATTCACATGCTGTAAGACTACCTGCTCCCAGGTACCTGTCTCATAACATTGCTGCAGAGAGAGCACTTTGAAAATTTCAAAATGCTAGATAAATGCAATTTTACTGTTATCTGTATTTCTAATTCTGGTTCTCTTTCTAGATACATGCTAATTAGCCAAGTCTGTGCTGGTAGTAGTATGAAATGATTAAAAGGAAGAATTCCTTCTCTCAAGGATCTTACATTCTGCTAACAGATATAACATATTTTATATAAATAAATCATTACAAATTATTTTGAGGCTAAGAAACTTGCTTTATGCTTTACTGAAGAATTTGAGGCCATTCATTATGACCTTCCTCCTTTCCCCTCCATCTTATCTCTTTTCACTCAGATGTCTTCTGCCAATATCTCTTTTCCTCTGTCTCACATGAAGAGGTAACTTCTCTTTGCCAAGGCAAACCTTTCTAAATGCAATCCTTCTATTTCATCTCCTCCAACAGATTACCTTTTCTATCATCCATTTTCTCTTGCTTTTCTTCTAATTCTCTTTGTCAATGATGACAGAGTAAAGGCCTGAGCTCTCCCAAGTTCCCTTCCAAACAGCATTAAAATAATGCCTTGAAGGAATTTAAGAATAGCAGAACCAACAGAAGAATGAAATGAAACCACTTTCTTAACCAAGACAACTTAGAATGTCAGCAAGGAAAGGTCTATTTCATTGGGGTGAGAGTGGAATGTAGTATGGCACAGGCCACACTAATGCAGACTACCCTAGCAAATCTGTAACAGGTCTTGTGGGCAACTGAATGGGCGATGGCAGCTCCTGAAGGTTCACAGAAAGTAAGGGGGTCGGAGAATTGTTCAGGACTCTTTGCTAGCCCCTATTGCACTGTCTATATTGCCTATATGCATTTCTGGATTGCAGTTCCAGGGTGAGGAAGAGCACTAGTAGGATCATAGTTCTAATCTTGAAATAGAGTGCTTGTGATCAAACTCACTGGCCAGAGTCCAAGCTAAGAGAGCAGTGACCACACCTCTCCTTAGACCATGCCACCTAGGAAGAACTGAAAATTTCCAGACCCCCAGAACTAGCTCTGAAAACAACATGAAAAACCTGAAGCTTGGGACAGTATCTCCTCCACCCCAGAAGGATAGCCCAACTTTAACATAATGTTAAAAGTCAAGAAATGGGCTAAAAAATGAGCAAACAACAAAAAAGAATCTGATTGTGTAATGTTACTATGATGACTGATGATGGCAAAGTTCAAAACAGAAATTCAGAAGAAGACAACAAAATCAAAGTAGTTACTTGCAAAGCCTTTAAGAAAAATGAGAATTGAGGGCAGCTGGGTAGCTCAGTGGATCGAGAGCCAGGCCTAGAGACGGGAGGTCCTAGGTTCAAATCGGGCCTCAGCCACTTCCCAGTTGTGTGACCCTGGGCAAGTCACTTGATCCCCATTGCTTAGCCCTTACCACTCTTCTGTCTTGAAGCCAATACAGAAGGTAAGAGAAAGAAAGAAAGAAAGAAAGAAAGAAAGAAAGAAAGAAAGAAAGAAAGAAAGAAAGAAAGAAAGAAAGATGAGAATTGGTCTCAGGCCCTTCTACTTTAAAGGGTCAGACAACCAATATGATATTCTGGAGGGCAAAGGAGCTAAGATTACAACCAAGAATTACCTACCCATCAAAACTGAGTATATTCTTTTAGGGAGGAAAATGGATTTTTAGTGAAAATAGAGGACTTCCAAGCATTCCTGATGAAAAGACCAGAGATAAATAAAAAATTTGACTCTTAAATATAAGACTCAAGGGAATTATAAAAGGATAGACAGGAAAGATAAATCTATAAGGATTCAATAAGGTTAAACTGTTTACATTCCTTCATGTAGATATGATACTTATAACTCCTAAGAACTTTATCATGATTAGGTCAGTTATAAGGTACATATAGACAGAGGTATAAGTGTGAGTCAAATATGATGGAATAATATCCAAAAATAAAATTAAGCAGAGATAAAAAGGAATGTATTGGGAGTAGGGGGAAGGGCAAAGTAGAATGAATTACATTTTTTCATGTGAAAGAGGTGCTAAAGAGTTTTTACAGTGGAGGGGAAGATAGGGAAGTGAAGGTAATGCTTGAACTTTATTCTCAGTGGAATTGGCTCAAAGAGGGAATAGCACACACACTCAGATATAGTAATCTCTCTTACCATATAAGGAAATAGGAGAGTAGGAGGACAAGAGAAGGGGGTTGCTGATAGAAGGGAAAGAAAATTGGGGGAGACAGAAGTCAGAAGGAAAACACTTTTGAGGAGACACAGAGTGAAAGGAGAGAGGAGGATAAGTGGGGTGGGGGAGGAAGTAGGATAGAAAGAAATGCACAGTAGTCATAACTGTGAATGGGATGAACTCACACATTAAATCAAAGTGGATAGCAGAGTAGATTATATGTCTTAGACATAAACAAATTAGGGGAGTATAAAATAGTTTACTTTTTGGATCTATAGGTAAGAGAAGAATTTACTACCAAATAAGAAATTGCTTTATGTGGTATAAAATGATTAATTTTCATTATATTAAGAGTTTTAGTCAAACAAAACCAATGCATCCAAGATTTGAGGAAAACAGAAAATGGGTAGAGGGGCAGTTTATAGCAGGTTTCTCTGAAAAACTCTCATTTCTCAAATATGTAGAGAACTGAGTCAAATTTATAAGTATACACAAGTCATTCCCCAAATGATAAATGATCCAAGGATATGAATAGTTAGTTTGTATAAGAAATCAAAGATGTCTATCATATGAAAAAATGCTCTAAATCACTATTGATAAGAGAAATTCACATTAAAACAATTCTGGGGTATCGCTTTATGCCTAGCAGATTGGCTAAAAAAGAAAATGTCTAAATGTTGAATAGGATGTTGGAAAATAGGTACAGTAATGTACTGTTGGTAGAATTGTGAACTGATCTAACCATTCTGGAGAGCAATCTGGAACTATGCCTAAAGGAATAAAAATCCATGCATGTCTTTTGACCCAGCAATGTCTCTACTAGCTCTGTGTCCCAAAGAGATTAAGAAAAAAGATATAGAAGGCCAATATTTTTTAAAATATAGCAGCTCTTTTTGTGGTGGCAAAGAATTAGAAATTGAGAGGATGGGGAGTCAATTGGAGAATGACTGAATAAACAGTGGTGTTTGATTGTAATACAATACTATTGTGCTATAAGAAATGAACAGCTAATTATAAGAGATTTAGAACACTTTTTCATGTGCTTATTAATAGTTTTGATTTCTTTATCTGAAAATTTCCTATTCATGTCCCTTGCCCATTTGTCAATTGGAGAATGGCTTGATTTTTTGTACAATTGATTTAGCTCTTTATAAATTTGAGTAATTAGACCTTTAACAGAGGTTTTTGTTATGAAGATCCCCCCCCCCAATTTGTTGCTTTCCTCCTAATTTTGGTTGCATTGGTTTTGTTTGTACAAAAACTTTTTAATTTAATATAATCAAAATTATTTACTTTATATTTTGTGATTTTTTCTAACTCTTTCTTGGTCTTAAAATCTTTCCTTTCCCAAAGATCTGACATGTATATTATTCTGTGTTCACCTAATTTACTTATACTTTCTTTCTTTATATTCAAGTCATTCACCCATTCTGAATTTTTCTTGGTGTAGGGTGTGAGATGTTGATCCAAACCTAATCTCTCCCATGCTGTCTTCCAATTTTCCCAGCAGTTTTTGTCAAATAGTGGGGTTTTGTCCAAAAGCTGGTATATTTGGGCTTATCATAGACTGTCTTACATTACCCCAAGTCTATTCCACTGATCCTCTTAGCCAGAACCAAATTGTTTTGATGACCACTGCTTTATAGTATAGTTTGAGATCTGGTACTGCAAGTCCTCCTTCCTTTGCATTTTTTTTAATAATTTCCCTGGATATCCTTGATCTTTTGTTCTTCCAAATGATCAGAGAGATGCAAATCAAAACAACTCTGAGGTATCACCTCACACCTAGCAGATTGGCTAACATGGCAGCAAAGAAAAGTAATGAATGCTGGAGGGGATGTGGCAAAGTTGGGACATTAATTCATTGCTGGTGGAGTTGTGAATTGATCCAACCATTCTGGAGGGCAATTTGGAACTATGCCCAAAGGGTGCTAAAAGACTGTCTTCCCTTTGATCCAGCCATAGCACTGCTGGGTATGTACCAAAGATAAAATAAGGAAAAATACAAGGATTAGAGTATTCATAGTTGCACTCTTTGTGGTGGCAAAAAAAAATTGAAAAATGAGGGGATGCCCTTCAATTGGGGAATGGCTGAACAAATTGTGGTATATGTTGGTGATGGAATACTATTGTGCTCAAAGGAATAATAAAGTGTAGGAATTCCATGGGGACTAGAACAACCTCTTCGCATTGATGTAGTTTGAGGAGCAGAAACGGGAAAACATTGTACACAGAGACTGACACACTGTGGTACAATAGAATGCAATGGACTTCTCCATTAGTGGCAATGCAGTGATCCTGAACAACCCGGATGGATCTAGGAGAAAAAACACTACCCACATTCAGAGGAAAAACTGTGGGAGTAGAAACACCGAAGAAAACCAACTGCTTGATTATATGGGTCAAAGGGGATATGTTTGGGGATATAGACTCTAAACAATCACCCCAGTGCAAACATCAACAATGTGGAAATAGGTTCTGATTAAGGACACATGTAAAACCCAATGAAATTGGGTTGGGCGTTGGCTACAGGAAGGGATGGGGGGAGGGGAGGGAGGGAAAGAATATGATTCTTGTAACCAAGGAATAATGTTCTAAATTGACTAAATAAAAATTTTAAAAAAGAGAAATCAAATACCACAATATTAAGAAAAAACTTCTCAGGTCTTACATATGCTTTTAAGAAAAACACATTTTCATATTTGTTATGTTGTGGAAGACACAAAAAATGAAGAAAATAAACTGAAAAATGTTATGGTTAGAAAAAAAAGAAATGAACAGCTGAACAGAACAACTTTCAAAGAAACTTAGAAAGATTTACATAAACTAATACAGAATGAAGTGAGCAGAATAGGAACACTGTACATAATAACAGCAGTTATTGGTGACTTGGCTATTCTCATCAATACAATGATCCAAGACAATTCCAAGGGATTTATCATGAAAAATGCTTTCCACCTTCAGATAAAGAACTGATAGTCTGAATGTGGATCAAATCATACTTTTTTTTTAACCTTTATTTTTCTTGATTATTTGCTTTTGGTCTGTGTTTTCTTTTACATGACTAATATGGAAATATGTTTTGCATGACTGCACATGTTTACCCTAAATCAAATTGCTTGCCTTCTCAATGAGGTTGGAAAGGAGGTAGAGAATTTGGAACCGAAAAATTTTAAAAATAAATATAAAAACTATGTTTATATGTAACTTGAAAAGATCTTAAGAAAGGCTCAAAAATCCCCTCTCTCTTTGTCCAAGGGCTGCTTCTTTACCACCTACAAAAACCCTCCTTGATTCAGCTATCCTGTTAATTCTGATCTCATAGCTCTCCCTCCCTTTTGTGGCTAAACTCCTTGAGAAAGCCATCTATAATCAATACACTTATTACTTTTTTTCTTACTCTCTTCTTTACTCTCTATAGGCTAGCGTCTAACCTAATTCAATAGGAAATGCTCTTTCCAAAGTTACTAATGATCTCTTAATTGCAAAATCTATTGACCTTTTCTCAATCCTCAACATTCTTGACCTTTAGCCTTTGGCACCATTGATCACCTTCTCCTTAGTATTTTCTTCTTTCTCTCTTTTTGCGACACTGCTCTTTCCTGATTCTCCTCCTATCTATCTGATCTCTCCTTCTCAATCTCCTTTGCTGGATCTCTATCCAGGTCAGGTCCAGGAACTATGTGTATTCCACTTCTCCTTCCATACTATTTCTCTAGGTCTTCCACTTCCATAGATTCAGTATCATCTCCATGCTACCAATTCTCAAATCTACTTATCTACCCCTAATCTCTACCATCCTCACATCTCCAACTGTCTATTAGACAGCTCAAATTGGATGTGCCAGAGACATCTTAAAAGGAATATGTTAAAAATTAAACTCATTATCTCCTCTCCTCCTGCCCCAAACCCTCCCTTCTTTTTAACTTTTCCTTATTAGTGTTGAGGGGTCACCTAGGCATTATTCTTGATTCTTCCCTCTCTTTTAACCCCTACCCCAAACAATATCCAATTTGTGGCCACAGCCAGTCAATTCTACCTTCTTAACATCTTATGCACCCCTCCCTCCTTTCACTGCCACCACCCTGGTGTAGTACCTGGTGATGAGTACCTGGTGGAGGTACTCATCACCTCAGACTTGCACTATAGTTATGCAGGTGAGTCTGTCTTCTATAAATCTCTCCCCACTCCAATCCATCCTCCATTTAACTGTCAGAGGGATTTTCTGTTGTAAATAAGAATTGTTATTTATTTATGTTTATAATTTAGTATTCTTTATTTAAATTTTTTAATTTCTTACCAGATTTATAAGCATTTAATAGTAAAAAGAGAGGAATGGATAGAGGTAGAGAGAGAGTGATTTCAGCCTTTCTATTTTATAGGTAAATCTGATTCTCTATTTAGCTGGCTCAGGCTGCCCCTTGCCAGAAATGGACAAATTAGATAAGGAACAACTCAGAAATGCCAGCCCAGAGACAGGTACAGAGGCAAAGAGAACCGTCTCTACTTCCTGCACTCATTTTAAGACCTATTCCCTCCTCCCTCCATGGAGATGCTGTGCTGGCTCCAGCACACTGACACTCAGGATGCCCACCCTGATGGGGAACCCAGGAGTCCAGTTGTCAGATACTCCACATGACTCTGTGACTCCTAGTGTCCCACCTCTAGGGTAAGGGATCCAAGTCCCGTAAATAAATTACTTCACACACTTCCTAAAATTTGACTTATGTCACACATACCCCACTCCATTCATTCCAAAGGCTCCGTGTCACCGCTAGAATAAAATATAAAGTCCTGTTTGTGATTCATGGCCCTTCATAACCTTCCCTCCATCCCCCTTCCCCCCTTTCCAAGGCTTCTTGCATTACACATACTCTGTGTGATCCAGTGAGACTGGCTTCCTTGTTGTTCCTCATACAAGGAACTCATCTCCAGACCCTGGAGATTTTCTCTGGCTGTTTCCCATACCTGGAATGTTCTCTTTTCTCATCTCTGCTTCCTGGCTTTCCTGGCTTCCTTCATGGCCCAGATAAAATCCCACCCTATTCTGAAAGCCTTTCCCAGTCTCACTTAATTCTAGTGCCTTCTCTCTGTTGATTATTTCAGACGTATCATATATACATATACATATGTATATATGTGTGTGTAGTATTTATATAATATATAATTATGATAATATATAATTTTAATAATAATAACATTTAAATAATAATTTCCTCTCCCTTCCCCATTAGACTGTGAGAGCAAAAATAGTCTTTTACCTTTCTTTGTACCTCCAGTGCCTAGCATGGTCCCTGGCACATAATCGGTAGTTAAGAAATGTTTACTGAATGGCTAACTGGAAAAGAGAGCACTAAGAGCTGGGATGATGGTGGGAGAAGACGAGAAAGGCTGGATGGAGATGAAACCTGTCAATTCAGATAAGACCTCTGGGAGGCAGAGGTAGGGATACAATACATTCTTGGAATGCAAGATGGATGGTGCTAAGAGCTGGAGATACAACAACAAAATTAAAATGGTCCTCGCCTTCAAGGAATTTGGATTTCAATAGAGCTGACAGGATATTTATTTATTATCATATAGGCAATGAATACAAAAGAAATAAAAAGGTAACCTTATGAGGGAAGATGGAATCCAGGAAAGGTCTACAGAAGGTAGCACTTGAGCTAGACTTGATGTACCAGAGCTTTTTTTAAAAACCCTTACCTTTGCCTTAGAATCAATATTGTGTATTGGTTCCAAGGCAGAAGAGTGGTAAGGGCTAGGCAATGGGGGTTAAGTGACTTGCCCATGGACACACAGTTGGGAAGTGTCTGAGGCCAGATATGAACCCAGGACCTCCCCTCTCTAAGCTTGGTTCTCTATCCACTGAGCCACCTGGTTGCCCCCAAACCAGAGAGTCTAAACCACTTGGAAAAGAGCATTCTGGCAATAGAAAACAAAGGCATAATGAGATAGGAATTTTATATGTAAAGACCTAACCATAGAGAGATTGGATGTGAGAATATGATGAGTTCCATTTTGGACACACTGAGTTTCAGGATCCGTGTAGAGATGTCCTATGCCTTGGATGAGAGATTCTACACAGACACACACATTTACCCTATATATACTGGCGATGATGTACATAAAAATGATAATTAAAGTCATAGGATCTGATGAGCTTAACGAAAGAGATGTAGAGAGGGAAGAGCAGATCTCCTAGGGCAGAGCCTTGGGAGACAGCTGCCCTAAGGAGGTGGGAAATGAATGATGCTCCAGCAAAGGAGACTTGAGGAGGAATGGGCAGACAAGTAAGAGGAGAACCAAGATTGTAGTCATGCATGGAAGCCTAGGGAAGATAGAGTACCCAAAAGGATGTTTGACAACATCAAAAATGATTTTTTAAAAAGTCAAAGAGGTTGAACACTGAGAAAATAGAAATTAGATGGTGAGATTATTTGGCAAACTCTAAAATGTATTTTATTAGTCTAGTGGTAAAATAAGTCAGATTTCAAGGGATTGAGTGGGTATTCAAATTAGCCAGTGTCAGTGTCAGTGATGACAGTTTTTTAGAAGTTTGGGGGGCAGCTAGGGGACTCAGTAGACTGAGAGCCAGGCCTAGAAATAGGAAATCCTAGGTTCAAATCTATCCTCAGACACTTTCTAACTGTGTGACCCTGGGCCAGTCACTTAATCCCCATTGCCTAGCCCTTACCACTCTTCTGTCTTAGAACCAATACATGGTATTGATTCCAAGATGAAAGGTAAGGGTTTACAAAAAAAAGTGTGAACATGAAAAAGAGAGAATACATAAGACAGTAGTTTAAGGGGATGAGATAGTCAAGAGAAACATTTAAAGAAATAGATCTGAGGGGCAACAGTATATAGAGATCCAGACTGGATTTGGAAGGACCTGGGTTCAAATTTGACCTTAGATATTTCCTAGCTATGTGACCCTGGATAAGTCACTTAACTCCAATGCCTACCCCTCATCATTTTTCTGCCTTAGAATTGATTTTAAGGCAGTATGAAAGATTTTTTAAAAATAAAGATCTGAATATATTCATAGGTAGCAGAGGAGCCTGGGAGGTAAGGAGTTGAGAATGAATAACAGGGCAAGCTGCTAGAGAAGATGTGGAATTGATCAAAGGGTTAGCCTAGGAATTGCCAAAGGACTCTTTTCATCTGAGAATAAAGCCAAAAATGAAAGGATTGGGGCTGATAAAAAAAAAAGCGTTGTGAGAGGTAGAACAAGGGAAACAAAGGAGCCTAAAAGGGGTGCATGATTTCAGTTTTCTTAGTAAAATTGGAGTCAAGGGAGCTGAGACAGGGAGCTGGGTGTGGTGTTTGGGCCTTGAGGAGATAGAAAAAAGTTTGGAAAAGCAAGTGAAGATCAATCAGTAGAGAATAAAGGATGTTGCTATCTCTTGGCAATCTGGCAAGTAGTCAGTCCAATTACTTATAAAATCTACTTGCATTTACAGATCTTATGATCTTAGTTTCGGGTTTTAATATGGTGCCCTCAATGAAGTTCTACTGATGTATTCCATTTTGTATAATTGGAGTTCTGATGACTTCTACTGACATTATTCAAAAGAATATATTAGATAGAGCCTAGTACTGGAATCAGAAGACTTGAGTTCAAAGGATTATAGATTTAGGGCTGGAAAGGGACCACAGAGGCCCTCTAATCCAATTACTTCATTTTACAGACAAAGAAATGGAAGTCCAAAAATATTATCTGATTTACCCAAAGATATTCAGCTAATAAATCAGAGAGGTAAGATATGAATCTAGGCATTCTGACTCCAAACCCCATAGTTCTTCCTATAGGCAAGTTTAATTTAATTCTATAGAATTTCACTTAGTATTTATTGAATACCTACCATGCCTGGTGGATATCTCCAACTAAATAACTTGCTAGCATCACAAAAGAACCATGTCCAAAAATGAACTCTTCATCCCATACCATTTATCTTGGAAGTATGTGCTCAAATAACAGTACTAAGTATTTCAGAGAGAGAGAGAGAGAGAGAGAGAGATCAAGGTTTGAATCAAGATTCAAAGAAATTTTCACAGAGTAGGTTGGACTTTAAGTCAAGCTCAAAGTTAGAAAAGGGAAGGATGGATATTTAGTTTTGAGAAATGGCATGAACAAAAAGGAAATGGTAGAAATTATGTAGTGTTGTAGGTGGTCATGAAACAAATATGTATAATAAATACTGGTGGTTTTCAAAGAAAGATCTAAACATACAGCTCTTTACCTTTCATCTCTTCCCCACCAGTTTCCATATTTCAAGGTTATTTCTGGCCCAAAATGTCTCCCTCCACCTACCTTTGGATAGGGAACTCTTGACCTCTTCTATGGCTAGGGAGCTGGTGAAAACCTACAATTTCGAACAAAAGCAAAAAGTCCTTCATTACCCTAATTCTTTTGTGAGAAACATTTCCCATTGATAAAATAGTTATAGTTTTTTCTCTTTTATTTGCTTCATATTCCTTTCTTAATTAAAGAGAATTGTTTCTCTGTGCTAGAAAGTGGCTATTTGTTAGAACTCATCCTTCTGTTTCTCTTTACCTTATCTTATCTTGTGGCTGTGAAAACTCTATCTCACTCTTTTCTCCCTCTCTTAAAATGCCTGATTGTCTTTTCTGTTGATGGAACATAGTAATGAACTTCATAATCAGCCCCTTTCCATTCATGGGGGAAAAAGGCATCGCTGTCAGTAACAAGCATGAATCATAGAGCTACAAAAATTAACAAAAGAATCTGACTTCTTATTCCCACATTAGACTTAAGTTCCTTTTCTCCTTGAATAGATAATTTTTAAAAAAATTAAATTTTGCTGATATCCTTTGTTTTTTTCCATTTATTTTTCCCATTATCTTGTTCCCTCCTTCCTCCTCCCCACCACTGAATTATCTCTTATTACAAAGAAAAACAGCTCAACAAAATCAATTGCCATGGCATCTGTGTCTGCTATCAGAAGCAGCTCCTAGAGGCCCCCACCTCTCTACTGAGAGGGAAGAAGTGTGTTTCAGCATATGTTATACAGGCCTGAGATCAGTCATTTTGTAAGATTAATCAGAGTTCAGATGCCCGTTGGTGTTTTGTTAATGTAATTGTCATCATTGTGTACATCATTCTCCTGGTTCTGCTCGCTTAAGCCGCCATCATTTCATATAAATCTCCCCATGTGTTTCTGAAACACTCATACTTTTTTAAACCTTTACCTTCTGCCCTAGAATCAATACTGTGTCTTAGTTCCAAGGCAGAAGAATGTTAAGGGATAGACAATGAGGGTTAAGTGACTTGTCCAGGGTCACAAGCCTCAAAACCCTCATATTTGGCATTTTTATAGGCACAAAAATGTTCCATTATATAGTAATACTACAATTTGTTTATTGAAGGGCACCCATTATTTCCAGTATTTTTTTTCCTACTGGAAAAATGACTGCTTTGAATATGATATCCTTCTGGGGGCACATGCCCAGCAGTAGAATTACTAGGTCACAGAGTCTGTAAAGGTTAGTGACATCCTAAATGACTACAAACTGAAAATTTCTAGAACAATTGGACCAATTCAATACTCCACCAACAGTATGTGATTGTCTTCCTCCAGCCCTTTTAACACTGACTAATTCTGTCTTTTGTCATCTTTGGCACTTTGAGAGAAATGAGAAAAAAAACCTCACAATTATCTTATTATGTATTTGTCTTATCACAGTGACGTGGGTTGTCTTTTCATATGACTGTTGATGTCTGCAATTCTCTTTTTTAAAATTTTATTGTATTGTACCTTTACTTTCTGTCTTAGAATCAATACTGTGTATTGGCTCCAAGGCAGAAGAGTGGTAAGAACTGGGCAATGGGGGTTAAGTGACTTGCCCAGGGTCACACAGCTAGGAAGTATCTGAGGTCACATTTGAACCCAGGACCTCCCATCTCTAGTCCTGGTGCTTAATCCACGGAGCCACCCAGCTGCCCCCAGTTTGCAATTCTTTAGAAAGTTATTCATATCCTTTGACCATTTAACTATTGGAGAATACTTTGCACTTGCTCATATGTATTTATATCAATTTCCTATATATCTTGGATGAAGATGATCTTTTGCTATTTCATCCAATCTTACCAAAATGTGGTAACAGTATTTGTAGTGGATCTATTCTGGAAATATATTTGAGTGATGCTTCAGGCAAGTCAAAATCAACTGAATACAAGACACTTTGCTAGGCTTTGGGGATTCAATGATGCACAAGGACATCCTTCAAACTCTGAACCAAGAAGTAGAATGAGATAAGATAAGTTAGAAGGAAAAAAGTAGATGCAGCAGTCAAACAGAAAAGCATAAGAGACTGGGGGGGCGGGGCGAAGTATTTCCTTTGGATGGCAAGATCTGGGCAGTATCATGGAAGAGGTGGAATCAAAGATTGTCCTTGTACTTGTAGAAAGTTTGGTATGCAGGCTCCGTACATGTCAATCGGGTGAGTTACAAGGGCACAGAGGCTTGTTACTCAGTTATCCTTGTCAGAAGTTTAAAGCATTTATCAAGTCTCTACCAGACTTATTTTACTCCCTCCCTGCAAACAACTGGCTCTAGCCCTGACCTCTGGGGTCACTGTGCCCTTTCTTGCTGGTTCATCCTTATTTTCATCACTGAGCCAAGGTTGAAGTACATCTCTCACTCCCTCCGAGAAGCAAGGTCACATCTAATCAGGAGTCAATGTCTACCCTTCAGCTTCAAGTGAAACTGCTTTAACTAAAGTGACTTAAAATTAGCAACCTCCCCTAGACTCTGATCACCAGTGTGTCAACCACCTTTGTCCTCCATGAGCACAGTTTTCCAGCTTGGTTCTCTTAAGCTGAATTTTCTCTCTTGGGTTCTTCATCACTTTTCTAGTGAGTAGATTTTGCAGTTCTGTTTATTGCATGGGATATCTTTCACAAACCAAGCAAATTTCTCATTCTTTCTCTTTACTAGAGACTCTATGCCATTCCTCCCACATCTCTTGGGTACCACTCCCACCTGGGAAGGTCAGAAAGAAAAAAAATTACCACCCAGAACTCCATTAGGTCCTGCTTCAAAAAGGCTCATTTGGATTTTCATCTTTCCCTATGGGTCTATATGACTTATGCCCAGCATGCCCATATCAATCTATCAGCCTATTGTTCAATCAATTGACACACATTTATTAAGTCATTATGTGCCAAGTATTATGCTCAGTGCTGGAGTTCCAAGGAGAGACAAAAAGAGTCACTGCTCTCAAAGGGCTTACATTCTTGGTCAATCAATCAATCAATCAACCAAGCCACAATCAGTCAATAGACAAACATTATTAAAAGTCTCCTATAGACTGAGGATACTAATACAATAAATAAAAATGTCTAATCTTATGGATTTTACATTTAATGTACACCTGTAGATAACAAGTATACATATTCAGTATATCCAGAGCAAATATGAAGACAACAAAAAAAGTTAATTAAATGCAAGATCATTGGAGAAGAAGCAATAAAACTAGCATTCAAGAAAGGTGTCATGATGGAGAGGGTGCTTGAGCTGTGTCTTAAAGGAGAAGAAAGACTCTCTTTTTTAATTTGGAAAATTTTATTTAATTCATTTAGAATATTTTTCCATGGTTACAAGATTCATGTTCTTTACCTCCCCTCCTCTGAACCCCCTCCCATAGCCAATGCACAATTCCACTGGGTTTTACATGTGTCATGAATCAAGACCTATTTCCATATTATTGATATTTGCACTAGGGTGATCATTTAGAGTCTATATCCCCAATCACATCCCTGTTGACCCATGTGATCAAGCAGTTGTTTTTCTTCTGTGTTTCTACTCCCACAGTTCTTTCTCTGGATGTGGATAGTGTTCTTTCTCAAAAGTCCCTCAGAATTGTCCTGGATCATTGCATTGCTGCTAGTAGAGAAGTCCAGTACATTCGATTGTACCACAGTGTATCATTCTCTGTGTACAAGGTTCTCCTGGTTCTGCTCCTCTCACTCTGCATCAATTCCTAGAAGTCGTTGCAGTCTCCATGGAATTCCTCCAGTTTATTTTTCCTTTGAGCACAATAGTATTCCATCACCAACAGATGCCACAATTTGTTCAGTCATTCCCCAATTGGAGGGCATCCTCTCATTTTCCAATTTTTGGCACCATAATGAGCACAGTTATGAATATTTTTGTACAGGTCTTTTTCCTTATTATCACTTTGGGGTACAAACCCAGCAGTGCTATGGCTGGATCAAAGGGCAGACAGTCTTTTATCACCCTTTGGGCACAGTTCCAAATTGCTCTCCAGAATGGTTGGATCAATTCACAACTCCACAAGCAATGTGTTAATGTCCCAATTTTGCCACATCCCCTCCAGCATTTATTACAGAAAGATTCTTTAAGGCAAAGGTAAAGATGGAGTACATTCTAAACACGAAGAATAGCCATTGCAAAGGCATGAATATGGAAAAAGAAGAGCTGTGGCGGGGAGGGGGGGAAAGCTACCTTAACTAGATCATAAAAGAGCAGGATGGAAACTAATATTTCATGAAAATCAGGGAGAGTTGGGTGGCTCAGTGGATTGAGAGTTAGGCCTAGAGACTGGGTGTCCTGAGTTCAAATTGGTATCAGGCATGTTGTAGTTGTGTGACCCTGGACAAGTCACTTAACCCCCATTGCCCAGTCCTTCCTGAAAAGGGCTTAAAAAAAAAAGCCCTGTTTAACCTGGTCCTGACCTATTTTTTTCTGCCAATAAATTTTATTATAAACAATAAATTTAATAAAAAGGAACCATTAAGTTAACAAAAAAGAATTAAAATATACATAAAACCATTGATTCTAAACTGTTTATACATTTATAAAACAGCTCATCTACCTATTTAAATTTAACAAATTAATGATAACATCTTATTTGCCTTTGGTTCTCTTTTCCATCTACATACTCATACAAATTTTTTATTGTTTAGTTATTTTTCAGTCATTTCCCACACTTTGTGACCCTATTGAGGTTTTCTAGGCAAAGATAATGGACTCTTTTGTCATTTCCATCTCCAGCTCATTTTATAGATGAGGAAACTGAGGTAAAGTGGGTTAAATGACTTTCCCAGGGTCACATAGTTAGAAAGTATCTGAGACCAGATTTGAACTCAGAGAAATGAGTCTTTCTGGAGCCAGGTCTGGCACTCTAACCACTGCATTGCCTAAATGCCCAACTCATACAACACAAATCATAAATTTAGAGCTGGAATGGACCTTCGAGTTCCTCTAGTCAAACCCTATTATTTTATAGATGAGGAAAACTTAAGTCCAGGAAAGCTATTTTGGCACTCTTATTTTATTTAAGTTCCACTTAATGTTTTTCTTGTTCCTGTTCCTTGTTCTGTATCATTTGGTATGTTTTCACTTTTTTAACATTTATCATATTATAGCTAGGGGTAGGGATAAGGACGGGACCTGTTATCTGAATCGTATAGAGAGAACAAAGGGAAGAACTCCCTCTACTGATATGTATTAGAACCTTTTCTGCAAGTTAGAGTCTTTGGGTGTAGCCTAGAGGACTTAGTAGAAGCTAAGTGACTTACCCAGGATCATAGTAGGTATATATCAGAATGGGACTTGAACCCAAGCTTTTCTGGCTCCAGGTTCTCTATTTCCTACATGGTAATGCCTTTCCAAAATATTTTAAGAAAATTAAGAATAAGCCAATGATCCTGTGTATCCTGTGAAGTAGACACTATAAGGATTATTTTCTCCATCTTATAGATGAGAAACATAAGATTCAGAAAGTCTAAATAACTTACTCATGGTTACACGGCATATATCAGACAACAAACATTTATTATTGTTCTTCGATGTTTCAGTTGTATCTGACTCTTCCTGACTCTATTTGGGGCTTTCTTGGCAAAAATACTGGAGTGGTTTGCCATTTGCTTCTCATCTCCTTTTCCATATGAGGAAACTGTGGCAAAGAGGGATCCTACAGCTAGTGGATGGCTGGAGCCATATTCGAACTCAGGGAAAATGAGTCTCCCTGACTGCAGGTCCAGCACTCTATCCACTGCACCACCTAGCTGCCCTACACATTTATTAAATGCCTACTAAATGCTGGGCACTGTGCTAAGCTCTGAGGATATGAAGAAAGGGAAGGAGCACATGCATGAGAAGCAGATTTTGTTTCCATGTTTTCCTGACTCCAGGTCCAACCCCCAATCCCCTAAAGCACATGTTCAAAGATGAGTCTAAGGTCAACCATAACAGCATCCCTCCTGGAGTATGGCCACATTCTTTTGGGAATGCTTATGTCAGAGGTCAAGAATTGATCTGATGTCTTTATGAACCCTTTCAGGGGTCAAAGGACGTCCAAAGAGTGGAATACTGCAGGTTTGATTTTATTATTTCCCGCTATTACTAATAATAAATACCCTAAGAAAACCTTAAAAAAGCTACGTGCTTATTTCAGGAACAGAAAAATAGAGAAAAAAACTATCAAATTATGTTCTCTATGAGGAAGGGAATGAAGGAAACACATGTTTAAGTGCCTACAACTTTACAAATATTATCTTGATTGATCCTAACTGGAGGCAAGGAGTAGGTGCTATTGTTATTCCCATCTTACAGATGAGGAAACTGAGGCAAACAGAGGCAAAGTGGCTTTCACAGGGTCACATAGCTGTTCACAACCTTGGGTTGGAGAGAGAGAAAGATCACATTTAAATTGTACTTACTATGTGCCAGGCACTGTCCTAAATGTTGTACAATTATTATCTCACTGGATCCTCACAGCAACCCTGGGAAGGCAGATGCTATTATTGTCCCCATTTTACAGATAAGGATACTAAGGCAAACAGAGGTGAAGTGCTTTGCCCAGGGTCACACAGTTAGTCACTGCCTTGGGTTGGAGAGAGAGAGTTCACATTAATTTAATACTTACCATGTGCCAGGCACTGTCTTAAGCATTCTATAATTATTATCTCATTGGATCCTCACAACAACCTTGGGAAGGCAGGTGCTATTATTGTCCCCATTTTACAAATGGGAAAACTGAGGCAGACAGGTAAAATGACTTGCCCAGAGTCCCACAGCTATTGAATGTTTGGAACCAGATTTGAATTCAGGAACATGAGGACGCTGAAGCGAACAGAGGTGAAGTGACTTGCCCAGGGTCACACAGCCTTGGGTTGGAGGTTGACTTTAAACTAAGGACTCAATGACTCCAGATCCTGTGACCTACTGCTTCACGTAAGTGCCTGAAGAGCCATCCGCTCACTCTGTAATATTTTGTATATGCCTATTTGTATACCCCTGTTAAAATGTAAGCTCATTGAGGGCAGGAACCATTTCTTTGCTTTTCCTTATGTTCTTGGCACTCAGCAGAGCAAATGCCAGATACATGGCAAGCTCATAATGATTCTTTATTAACATTTAACATTTAAAATTTTACTCAGAAACTGACTAAAATTCCATTTCTCTCACAGCCCTTCAGGCACACACATCCATTATACACCACAGGGACATCTGCATTCATCCCATCACTGACTGAGAACAGGACCTAGAGGAGAACTCACAATGGGAAGAATCACTGGAATTCAAACTGTCTTTAGCAGCCTTCCATCTCCATTGGGTCCAAAGGACGCTGTTCCCTTCTCCTGCCCATCATGGTCTGGGGGTGGGTGGGTAGGTGGGTGAATAGACTCTAGTAACTGAACAATAAGCCCTTATCCTGCTTAGCCGTGGCCTTGCAACTAAAAATACACAGCACTTCATGTTTCTTTTCATTTGTTACATAGTACCAATCATTTTCCCAGTAGATCATATCTGGATTTGGCAGAAATACACTTGCAAAAATAAATTCACCCCTGAAAGTTTTCCAGGCTGGTTTTAGAAACAAACACGGGTAGTGGCTTTTGCCCATTTTCAAAGCCAAACAAACCAGACACCCAGAGTCCTCCCTCTGAAGCGTAAATGTTATGAAAATGGTGGTAATCCATATCTTCTCCACTGATAAATAATGGGATGTATACGGAGAGTCACACTCTTGGCAACCCCTCAGAGAAGACTTTCCTGAGCCACCACATGCCTTCTCACCTCCACTGGTTCTTCCCAGGGACCAGACGGCTGAGCCTGGAGGAGAAACGTCGATGGCCCTGGAATGTTGACTCCACTTGTATTCTGCGGAAATGGTTTCCAGGAGCTGGGAGGAGATGAGTGACAGGCACGCCTTGCCGGAATTTCCTGAAATGATGGACAAATGCACCAAGTTACCTCAGGAGCAACATCTGGAACTATAAAGTTTTATTTTGTTTTAAATATGTGAGAGGCAGGGTGATGTAATAAATAGACAGCCAGGCTTGGAATCATAAGACTTGGTTCTGGGAGTCAAGATGGCGGCTCAGTAGCAGCAAAAGAAGACTTGGTTCAACTCTTTCCTCTCAGGCTTACTGGCTATATGATTGGGGTCAAGTTGCTTAATTTCTCTGAGCCTCAGTTTCCTCATCTGTAGAATGGAAATAATATAGGTGATACAACTAGGCCAATGAAAAGAACAACCCCAAATTGAATGCTAGAAAGTTATAATGACCACATTTTTATTTTAAAAAATAGTGTATATACCTCCTTCTTTTTTTGAGGAAGGTGTGTGGCTATGAAATGCTTTATATATTGTCAGAATTAGTTGTTTTGCTGAACCATTTTTTCCCTTCACCCTGTCAATTGACTGATTTTGTTATGAGATATGTTATGAGAGATAACTCTTTGGGAAAGGAAGGGGAGAGGAGTACACTGAATAACATAGGGGCAGCAAGGTGACTCAGTGGTTATGGAGCCAGACCTATAGATGGGAGGTCCTAGGTTCAAATTTGGTCCCAGATACATCCTAGCAAATGACCTTGGGCAAGTCATTTAACTCCAGTTGTCGGGTCCTTACCACTCTTCTGCCTTGGACCTAATATATGGTATTGGGTCTAAGGTGTGAGGTAAAGGTTAAAAAAAAAAGAAAAGAAAAACATAGATGGTATAAAAACAAAAGATACATATCTTTAATTTTAAATGACAATAAGAATGTTTGCAGAACACAACTCACAAAGTTGTTATGAGCCTAAAATGTCATAAACTTTAAAACATTCACTTTATTATAAATGTGCCTAACTATGACTTTGGGAGAGTCACTTAACCTTTTCTTTGCTGAAACAAATGCCTGTTATTCTTATTTTTCGGGTGTGTTCACACATATGTATAGGCATATGTCCACACACACACGAATGGCAGGGGCTATTGTTGGGATGTGTTGGCACTCTTGTCTGGCCAGCACCTTTGGTCTATCTTACCCTTCATCCTTCCCATTAGGCAAATCCTGCCCAGATGACTGGGCCACCGAGGCAATTCCTTCAAAAACAGGGACACGTGGGGACCTGTAGGTATGGCCTCACAAATCCAGCAGAAGGACACACATCCACATATTTGGTAGAAGTACTTTCTGGGGTAGCAAAGAATCAGAGAAAAAGTAGATGCCCATCACTTGGGAAATGGCAGAACAAATTATGGTGCATAAATATAGTGGAATTATAACTATACTGTTAGAAATGATAGAGAAGTATGGAAATGAGACGATGACAAGCAAAGTAAACAAAGCCTGGAAACCATAAGTGAAAAGAACAGAACTAACACAAATGCAGCCAAATTATAACAATCAAGGTAGAGAACACTTCATACAACAGATTTTTTTTTAAACCCATCCTTTCAACTTAGAATCAAAACTGTGTATTGGTTCCAAGGCAGAAGAGTGGTAAGAGCTAGGCAACTGGGGTTAAGTGACTTGCCTAGGGTCACACAGCTAGGAGGTGTCTGAGACCAGACTTGAACATAGGTCTTCCCAACTCCAGACTGGTCCTCTATCCCCTGAACCCCCTAGCTCCCTACATACCATAGAATATTTTGATGTCCTAGTTACTTTGGGGGGATTTTTTTTTCCTTTTTCTTTTTTAAAAACTCTATTAGAAGAGATGGCTTTCAGTAAGAGATAACAGTGGGAAGGATTCAGTGAGAAATATAAAAACAAAAGATATCAGTAAAATATATATTTTAAAACAAAACACTTCCTTCTCTGTGTTATCTCTACAGCTCATTTTTACCATCTGATTTCTTACTTTGCCTTTTTTTTTTTTAACCCTTACTTTCTGTCTTAAAAATCAATACTGTGGGGGCATCTGGGTTGCTCAGTGATTGAGAGCTAGACCTAGAAACAAGAGGTCCTGGGTTCAAATTTGACCTCAGATGCTTCCTAGCTGTGTGACCCTGGGCAAGTCACTTAATCTCCATTGCCTAGCCCTTACCACTTGGAACCGATTCACAGTATTGATTCTGAGACAGAAGGTAAGGATTTGGGGAGGGGGGATAAATATTGTGTTTGGGTTCCAAGGCAGAACAGTAAGGATTAGGAAATGGAGGCTAAGTGATTTGCCTAGGGTCACACAGAAATGTCTGAATCCAGATTTGAAACCAAGACCTCCCCTCTCCAGGCCTGGTTCTCTGTCCACTGAGCAACTTGGCTGCCCTCTTTACTTTAACTTCTGACTTCAGCTCTGGTTCTTGAGCTTAATTTGTTCCGAGTTTGATTCCCTTCAAAGTAGACTCTACACATCTTCTAATGTTGTAGTAATTGTTTACATCATTTTTGGAATGCCTCTTCAGGAATTTCCTTCAGTGTGCCTACCTGTGCCATGTTATTTTAATCCTTACTTTCCGTCTTAGTAACTACTCTAAGACAATAGGGCAAGGGCTAGGCAAACAGGGTTAAGTGACTTGCCCAGAGTCACATAGCCAGAAAGTGTCTGAGATCATATTTGAACCGAGGTCCTCCCAACTGCAGGCCTGGCACTCTATCCACTATACCTAGCCTATCCACCTAGCCTCTCCACCATGGATTCTTTAAAAAAAATATATTTGCAATAGTAACAAATCTTCTATAATTTCATATTTATATTCCTATAAAAAAGAGCAGACTGATTGACCTTTAACACCTAAGAGTTCACAGTAGTTGATTAATTCTGTCTTCTGATTCTGATCCCCTGGACAGTTTTGATGATTTTTCTATCTCTTCATCCTCTGGAATAAAAATAACATATCCACATATCTCTTTTAAGACTTACAAAGGACTTACTTTAGAATAATGTTATGAGCTATTAGGATAAGCATTA
The DNA here is from genome assembly GCF_027887165.1 of Monodelphis domestica. Taxonomy (NCBI): domain Eukaryota; kingdom Metazoa; phylum Chordata; class Mammalia; order Didelphimorphia; family Didelphidae; genus Monodelphis; species Monodelphis domestica. Next base: position 168,648,987 of record NC_077227.1, on the reverse strand, counting down.
TACCCATTTTATAGATGAGGGCATTTCAAGTAGAGGCTTGGTACACCTGCTTTATAAGGCAGTGTATAATTGAAAATCTGTTACCCTAAAAAAGAACTTCATAATCCAAGAGCCCACTGACTTCCTATCATTACATACTTTCTATAGACAGAGGATAAAGGGAATGGGAGTTGAGGCTGTTCCTCCTCTTATTGGCATGATATAGCATCAGAGGTGATGGTGGTAAGGTGGGGATTTTGAAAATGGCTAACCTGTCATGGGCACGTGGTTTTTATTTTGTATCCTCTTTACTCCTTGATTTCTAATGATCATTTAATAAACCTCCTAAAATATATTTTTATTATTTGAGATATAATTTTAAATTTTACAATAGTGATGGCAAACCTTTTAGAGAAGGAGTGCTGGGTCCCACCTCCACCCCGCCTCCCAGACTGAGTGCCATGTCCCTTGCCCCATTGAGTGCCAGGGGTGCCATGCTCCCCATTACCCCACACAGGGGAGGGATAAAGCACTCCCATTGGACTGCTGGGTGGAAGGGCGTATGATGTGAGGAAAGTCCTCAGCAAGGGGGAGGGAAGTGTCCTGAGAGCTCCACTCCCCTCCAGCTCTGCTGCCTGTGAACCTCCCACCCTATCCCCTGTGCACTCACCATTGAGCTTCTGGGCAGAGGGGAAGACATGTGAAAAAACATGTCATCAGGCATGGTAGAGAGGGGGAGGGGAGCAGCTCCACCTTAGTCCTTTTACCTTTCTAGTAACAAACTGGGGAAGGGGGAGGGGAAGGCCACGTGCCCACAGAGGGTGCTCTGCATGCTATCTTGGGTACCTAAGTTATAGGTTTTTCATCACTGCATTCTTAATCAGTTCCAAGTTGGACTCGGTGGTTTCTGAGATCATTTCCAATTCTAAGCTTCTGTAATTTCTGAAATTAATTCTCAGAGAGGTTAACTGATATGCCCAGGATCCTGCTGCTAGAAAGCATTCAAACTAGAATTTGAACTTCCTGTTGGCCCCATGTTAAGCACCTTCTCCACTATATCACAATGCCTTTCATTGGTCCAGCTTCCACCCTAATCTTTTCCCTATGTCAGATTCCTGAACCGTTTTTTTTTTCCCTAGCAAATATCCTTGAATTCTGGCATACTGGAAAATCTAAACTGAAACTCCTAAAGTCTTAGAAGAGATTTCCATGTTTATTTTCTTTAGGTTAGATTTGCTCTGGGGCTGGCTTTGGGGAAGGCATACAGTAGGATTTGCCAAAATTTTTTAAAGCCCTTTTTAGTGAAAGTAACAAGTTTTCCTAAGAAGGTACGAGGTGTGATCCTATTATAGAGATGATCCCCTCATAATTCAATTCAATGAATATTTAGTTAGTGTATACTGTGTCTGGGGCATTGCGCTGATAACTAAAGGAAATAAAAAGGTATAGGAAACATGATCCCGGTCTTGCAGAAGCTTATTATCTGGAGGAGGGTGACAAAAGATACAGAAATAACTATAGTGGGAGGCTGAATACAGTGAACTGGTTATGGGCAAAGTACAAAGGCTCTACAGTTCAATACAGGAAAAGGCTGTATCCATTTGAAGGATCAGGATAGGACTGACAGAGAAAATGGCATTGGGGGAGTTAGGTGACTCATTGGATTGAGGGCCAGGCCTAGAGATGGGAGGTTCTGAGTTCAAATATGGCCTCAGACTTCCTAGCTGTATGACCCTGGACAAATCACTTAACCCCTGTTGCTTAGCCCTTAATTGTTCTTCTGCTTGGAATTAATACCTAGTGTTGATTCTAAGAAGGTATGGGTTTAAAAATACAAAAGAAGACAGTGTTTGATCTAGGCTTTGAAGGATGCTCAGAATTATGGCAGGCAGAGATGTAGGGGAAGAGTATTCCAGAAAGAGATAATAGCTTGAGCTAGGGCATGGAATCAAGTGAGAAGCAGGTATGTTCACATTATGGTGAGTATATTCACTTAGACAGACGAATAAAGGATAAGGTTGGGAGAAATAAGGAAAATAGGATGGGTGGCCCTAAAGTTGAGGCCAAAGCATTTAGATTCTGTTATGTAAGAAATGGAAAGATATTAAAGGTTTTACACAAGGGAGAAAATTACCCTTCCTGCTACAATTCACAGCAAACAATCAATATAACATTTGTAATGTTTGGGAGAGTTTTGTTCTTGTATGAGTGAGGTGCTATAAATCTTATTTTCCCCATTATACAGATGAACTAACTAAGGCTCAGAAAGGTCACATTGGGAAGCTAGTGAGTGGCACAGTGGACGGAGTGCTAGGTATGAAATCAGGAAAACTCATCTTACTGAGTTCAAATCTGGTCTCAGACACTTATTAGCTAGCGATCCTGGGCGAGTCACCTGGATGCTTTAGTTTCCTCATCTGTCAAATGAGCTGGAAAAGGAAATGACAAACTACTCCAATATGTTTGCCAAGAAAATCCCAATTAGTGTCACAAAGAATCAGACACAACTAAAAATGACTAAACAAAAACTTTGATCACACAGCTAGTAAATATCAAAGGCAAGATTTGAACCCAGGGTTAGTAGTGGCATGCTGAAGAGCAAAAGTAATTTAGAAAAATTCTGTTTTGTATACTCTGAGTCTTGGAAGAAAGAACCTCACATATGAGATGTGACTACTAAGTAATGTGACTGATTTTTTAATTAGCATGGCAGAAAGTAGACATCCAGATGAGTCTTATCCCCTTCAAAGTAGTCCCCTTGGGAGACTCTATACATATTCTAATGATGCTACCATTGCTTACACCATTTTTGGACTGCCTCTCTGGGAATTTCCTTCAGCAACTGTGCCAAGCTCTTTTTTTAAAAAATAAACGCCATAATGATAGATCTTTCATATTCATATTTCTATAAAAGGAACAGGACTGACTCACTTAAAACACCTAAAAGCTCACAGCAGGTCAGTCAAGCAGCTCAAACTGTTCCTTTTCAGCACATGAGCATTCTGCTCTCATCTTGGTTCTATAAGCCAACTCTTTGTGTCCCAGTCTTTCTGCCACACTAGTAGTGGATGGATCTGCTAGGCACATTAATTCAATCTTTTTAACTTCACTCCTGCTCAATCTTGTTCCAGATGCTACATCATAGCCCAGAATGCTTGCTGCCATGCTATCCTTACGGACAAGATAAAGAGATATGGGCTACATTATAGCACAGCTATGTAGAGTCAGAGCTCATTAAATGTCTGGACTCAGTGAGTAATTATTAATAGCACTGTCAACTTAGATGGAGTTCTCTGGTGGACTGCCCCTGGGATTTACTCTAAAGCATGTTCTATTCAACATTTTTTCACAGATTTCTATCAAGGCATAAATGGAAAGCCTAGCAAATCTACAAATGACATAAAGCTGGGAGGGATAGCTAATGAATAGTGAAAAGATCTTTGTAATTTGAATGATAGACCAAAGCTAATAGTTGACATTCAATAAAGATAAATACCCTTTGGTTTCAAAAATCAACTTCACAAAGGGCACTATTGGGGGGATATGTCTAGTCCAGCATTGGTGAACCTTTTCAAAATCACATGCCCAAACTGCAACTTCAAGCTACCTGTGAGCCCACCATATTACCCCAGAAAGCGGAGGGAGGAAGAACTCCCACTGAGCTGCGTGGGCAGAGAGGCCAGGCACGTGAAAATTGTCTTTAGGCACTGTGGAGAGAGGGAACAGAGGAGCCTTCACCAACAGGGATCTAGACAATTGCTCTTTAGATAGTGAGCTCCTTAAAGGCAGGGACTAGCTTTTTGTCTAGTTTTGTTTCCCTACCCTTAGCACAATGCCTGTCACATAGTAGATGCTTAATAAATGTTTTGATTAGTTGAAAAAGATCTGGGTAATTTAGTGGACTGAGAGCCTGGGAGTCAACAGTGTGACAGCAACAACAATAAAAAGCTAATGTGAAATAAGGCTGCATTAAAATAGGCATACCTTAAAGGAATAGGGACCTAATAGTTCTGCTGTGCTCAGCTCTAGTCAAACCACATCTGGAGTATCAGACTCATCTCTGGGTACTACATTTTAGGAGGGTGATAGATAAGAGATAAGATCAGAGAAAAGGGGACCAGAATGAAAGGAACCTCAAGACCATGCCCTATGATGGTCAGTTGAAAGAACCAGTGATGAACAATAAGTAGAAGAGAAGACAGTATTTGGGGAAGAAGTGGGGCAGTCTGAAAGTTGTTTTCAAATATTCAAAGGTCTGCCATATAGAGGAATAACTTGCTCTGTTTTACCCTAGAAGACAGACCTAGGAACAATGGAAAGAAATTGTAGATGTGAAGATTTGGGTTACATGTAAAGAAAATTTGCTAATAACTAAAGCTATATAAAATTAGAATGGACTCTTTCAAAAAGTTTATACCTCAATAGAAGTCTTCATGTGAAAATTTTAAATGTGTTTTGGTTGGAAATATTATGGGGGGAATTCTTAATCATGTTTAGATTTCAATAGATGACCTCTGAACTACATGATTCTAGTAATTCATTCCCACTGATTTCTCCTGTTGTCACCGTGATTTCTGTCATGGAGATAAGATGCTACTTCTCAAGTGCCTTTTTTTTTTTAAACCCGTACCTTCCGTCTTGGAGTCAATACTGTGTATTGGCTCCAAGGCAGAAGAGTGGTAAGGGCTAAGCAATGGGGGTCAAGTGACTTGCCCAGGGTCACATAGCTAGGAAGTGTCTGAGGCCAGATTTAAATCTAGGCCCTCCCATCTCTAGGCATGGCTCTCAATCCACTGAGCTACCCAGCTGCCCCCTCAAGTGCCTTTTTGAAAAAAGTCTCTGGTAGGCCACCCTGCCTGTCCAAGTAATATCTCTCAGGTGCTACTGAGAAAGGACTTTTTTGATTGATAAGCGTCTTATCCTTGTGCTCAAGATATTTTCATCCTTTAAGGGTAAACTTGAGTTTTGGAAGCAATTTGGAAGCTGGAGTATACTTGCTAATATTGGAATTTATTCAATATCATCAGGATGTAAATTTAACTTAAAATATGAATTTTTAATTCATTGTTGTAAGTAAATTCAGAGCTTTGTTAAGGCAATACAGCATAGTGGAAAGAGCACTGGACTTGAAGTCAGAAGACCTGCTTCAATGTTATTAACTGTATGACTGTAGGAAAGTAATTTATCTTCTTGAATCCTCAATTTTCTGATTCATAAAAAAGGAGATTATAATACATGGACTATTTGCTTTCAGAGATATCATAATGAAAGTACTCTGATAACCTTAAAGTATTATCTAAATATGAGCTATTAGGACTTCAGTTTGATCAGTGTCTCCATTTATTTTTTTAAAACTATTAAGTTTGAAAGTATATTTTTTAAAAGAGTGACTAAAATTTCAGTGTTCTTTGATCCAGAGATCTTGTGTGTTAGAATTTATTCCAAAGAAGTCAAAGACAGAAAGGTCTTACATATGATAATATATTCAGTGACACTTTTCATGATAGCAAGAAACTAGAGGGAAAAGTTGGTGCCCAAAGATTGGGCATTGACTAAATAAATTATAGCACATGGCTGTAATGGACTTACATTACTATGAGAAATGGCATTGTGAAAAATTCAAAGAAGTATTGGAAGATATAACCGTGAGCAATCAAGTAAGCAGAACCAAAAAAACAATGTATATGAGAGCAACAATGTAAATGGAAGGAACAATAAAAGAAAATTATACATAGTATTATGATAGCAAGGTTTAGGGTTAGAGAATAATTGAGAAAATGCATCACCCTCCTTTCCTTGCAGAGGTGGAGTACTAAAGATGTGGAATATTGAATATTCTCTCAGGTGAAAATAACGTTGACTTTATTCCTTCTCTTTCTTTTTAAATCTTTCTATAGGGAGTAGCTCACTAGGTAGAAGAATCAGAAAGGGAGATATTCAGAAACAAATGTGCTAGGGGCAGTTAGGTGGTACAGTAGATAAAGTGCCAGACCTGGAATCATGAGGTCCTGGGTTCAAATCTAGCCTTAGACTAGCTGTGTAATACTGGGCAAGTCAATTAACCCAAATTGCCTATCCCTTACCCTTCTATCTTAGAGTTTTACTAAAACAGAAAGAAAAGGGTTTTTTTTTTTAAAGAAAAAGAAATGCATTTGATATAAAAAAAAAAGAATTAAGTAGGAGAACTAAATGTAAAAAGCAATAGACAATAAACTCTTAAGGCAGAATTTTTTTTAATCAGGCAAAACTCCTGTGAGGGACAAATCCAATGGAGATCGGAAAATATTTTGTCACTTGTCCATTAGCCCTCCCCCATTCAATATAGTTTCTTTTCTTTAAATAAGCTAACTCATCACCAATCACCACAGGTGACAGAAGTTCTCCAGATCTCCTCATGTGTCTGACATGTTTTATTATGAGCTGGGGAAAGCTTATTTTTAGCATATTTCCTGTTTTAAGTGGAATCATCCCAAAATGTACATTCTTTGTGGTCAGATCACATAAGAATGAAACATTTGCTCACTCTAATTGATTGTTGCTTGTTTCTATGGCAACTGGGTGTGGAAAGGACCTGGAAATAAAAAGGGCCTTCCTTGCCTGTGCCATTAAAAGGGCCCCTAAGGAATTGAATAAAAGGAATTTTATATTTATTGACTTATTCAGCTATTTAGATCTGATAGAACATCGCTTGCAATAACTGCACCTGGGATCAATTTGGCTGGGGAGGCAGTAGGAGAAGAGCAGCAGAAGCATCCCCCAAAAAACCCCAATTACAGGCACAATCACAATGGAAGGACCAATAACTCATCCTCCAGAGAGTCCAGTCCATAGTCTTTTAGAAGTTGAGGAAAGAGCAGTTGGATGGCTCAGTGGATAGAGAGCCAGGCCTGGAAAAAGGAGGTACTGGATTCAAATTTCAATTCAAACACTTCCTAGCTGTGTGACCCTGGGCAAGTCACTTAACCCCAATTGCCTTGCAGCCCTTCTGCCTTGGGACCAATCAATATTGGTTCCAAAGCAAAATGTAAAGGTTTAAAAAAAAGTTGGGGGAAATGCAAGCCCCCAGGAACAGAGTGTCATAATGCTTTGATATTGGAGGTAATAGCTTGGGGGCAAAGCATGGGGACAATAGACAGAATTATGAGGTTCAAGGTTCCAGTTGTTGCCATTGGGGAACAAACGTGTTCATCTGGTGCTAGTTACTGCTCCACATCCAGACCATAAATTTGGTGGCTGAATGCTTTACTACCCACATATTTCAATGTGTAGAACTACTTTGAATTAAATTATTTGATATAGGAAAAGAGCTACTCTTGGTTCAAAATTCTGGTGGCTAACTTTGCATGGATTTTTGTAGTGGGATTTTAGAACTAGTCAGGACTTTAGACAATTTTGAGTTCCAAAATCCCTCTCTCTGGTATTCCCTCACTGAGATGCACTTTGATATAAGTTAAACATGTTTGATCATGCAAAACAATTTCCATATTAGTCCTGTTGTAGCAGAAGCCATATTAAAAAAAAAACCTGCAGAGAAAATACAGCGAAAAATGGTATGCTTTGATCTGCATTCATATATCATCAGTTCTTTCTCTGAAGGTAGACAGCATTTTTCATCATGACTCCTTTGGATCTTGGTCTTGGATCATTATGTTGCTGAAAATAGCTAAGTCATTCACAGTTGATCATCAGGTAATATTGCTTTTACTGTGTACAATGTTCAAGAATTTACATTCTAAAGAAGACAATATGCATATATATGTTATATAAAAACATCTAAGTGGCATAGCATAGTGGCCCTGGACAAGTCATTGAACTTGTTTGCCCAAGTTTTTCTCAACTATAAAATGGAGATAATAACAGAACATACCTCAAAGGGTTTTTGTGGGGATCAAATTAAATAATATTTGTAGTGCTTAATATAGTGCCCAGTGTGTAGTACTAGCTATATAAATGTTTATTCCCTCCCTTGACCCCCATATACAATTGTGTGCTTTAAATGTTGAACTAGCTGAAAATAACGTAAACATGACACTTTTTAAAATCTTAAGCTTTTAAAATTTTGATCTGCATTAACATTTTCTCCATCACTTTCTAGACTGAAAAAAAAAAATCAATAAATCAAGCCTTGATTTGTAGCACTCACTGATTCCTGAGGTATAAATGCTCACATTTAAAAAAATTTAACAGTTGTCTTTCTAACAAGCTCTCTTGAATGGACTCTAGCACATTCCTGGTAATGTTTAAAATAGATACATTGTGGGGACAGGTAGGTGGCTCAGTGAATTGAAAGTCAGGCCTAGAGATGGAAGGTCCTAGGTTCAAATCTGACCTCAGATACTTCTAACTGTGTCACCCTGGGCAAGTCACTTAATCTCCATTGTCTAACCCTTACATGTCTTTTGCCTTGGAGCTAATACACAGTGTTGATTCTAAGACTGAAGGTAAGGATTTCTTTTTTTTTTTTTTTAATTAGATGTGTAGCAACTTGACAATGGAGGCTCTAGGAGCTGTGGGAATAGAGAAAAAAACACTATGTCAAATACATAAGAATATGAGTCATTCCCCAATAGATACATGGTCAAAAGATATGAAGAGACAATTTTTGGATAAAGGAATCAGTTACATATAACTAAAAGAAAAAAATACTCTAAATCATTATTGATTAGAACAATGCAAATTAAAACTAAGATATCTAAGATATCTCACATCTATCAGATTAGCTAAAATGATGAAAGGGAAAAATAGAGAATGTTTGCGGGGATGTGAAAAAATGGGAGCATTAATAAGCCATTGGTAGAACTGTGAGCTGATACAATCATTTTGGAAAGCAATCTGGAATTATGTTCAAAGAGTCATAAAAATGCGTATGTGTTTTGGCCCAATAATATTACTATTAGGTTTATTCCCTAAAGTGATCAGGGAAAAATGAAAAGAGTCTATGTATTCCAGAATATTTTTAGCAACTCTCTTTGTAGTGGCAAAGAACTGAAAACTAAGGGAATGTCCACCAGTTGGGGAACGACTAAACAAGTTGTGACATTTAATTGTTATAGAATACTACTGCACCAAAAGAAATGATGAAGAAATTAATTTTGGAAAAATATAAAAAGACCTATATGAAATTATGAAGAGGGTAATGTACAGAACCCAGAGAACATTTTATATAGCAACAGAAATTTTATTTAAAGAGTGGATTGTATATGTCCATTACCAGAGAAACAACTGATAAATAAAAGTAAGACATAGTTTTATATATACATCCACCTTTTTGTCAAATGATGCCTTCTCTAATGGTGGGAGATGGTAGGGAGGGAGAGATTTGATTGGGTTTTTTAATGTAACAAATAAATTTCTTTTAGAAAGTGGGAAGGAGAAAAATATTTAACATAGAAGCTGCAACTTGAGATGAGTCTTCCAAGAAACTAAGAAGCAGAGGTTATGTAAAAAAAGACATTAATAAAAATGTTTTACTAAAATAAGTAATGCATAGATGTATCTTTTAATCCCCAAATGACTTTGATTAAGGACTGGAAGAAATAGAAAACATATTTTTACTTTTTTCAATTCATTAAATTCCACACATAAATAAGATGATATTAGAAAACTATCAGTGTGTCTGTCAATAAGCATTTATTATGCAGCTTACTATGTGATAGACACTGTAAAAGTCACTCAAAAATACATGTGGTTCTAGGATATCTTTTCTTTGGGAGTTCACTTATGGATGGTTTAAGTTCTTTTTTTTCTATCAAAGGGTTATTTAAAGATTCTATTTCCATTTCTACTAATCTGGGCAATTTACACTTTTATAAATATTCATTCATTTCATTTAGATTATTTTCTGGCATGTAGTTTGGCAAAATAGTTCCTAATAATTGCTTTTATTCCTTGTTCATTTTACTTTTTCCATTTTTTATACTAGAATTTGTTTTTCTTTTAAAAAAAATTAAATTAGCTAATGACATCCATTTTATTATTTTTTTTCTTTCAAAAAACCAACTTTTAGTTTCATTTATTCACTGTTCATTTTTTTTTTACTTTAAATGTTGTTAATCTTTCCTTTCATTTTTAGGATTTGTTTTGGCACTTAAGTGAGGATTTTTAATTTGTTGATTTTCTGGTTTTTAAATTGCATGCTCAATTCATTCATTGATCTGCTATTTTTCTCTTTTATGATGAAAAGGTTTAGAGGTTGAAAATTCCCCTGGTACTAATATAGCAATATCCCACAAATTTTGGTATATTGTCTCATTGTTGTCATTATCTTTAATGAGATTATTGATTGTTTCTGCAATGTATTCTTTGACCTACCCATTCTTTAGAATTCAGTTATTTAGTTTCTAAGTGATATTTAATCTTTGATTCAAGGACTCTTTTATTGAATATAATTTTATTATATTATAGTTGGTAAAATATATATTTAATGTTTCTGCTCTTTTGAATTTTGTTTGTAAGATTTTTATGCCCCAATACTTGGTCAATTTTTGTGAATGTATTTTGTAGAGCTTAAAAGTACCCCTTTCTATTGCATTCAATAGAGGCCTAGTATCTTTAACTTTTCTAAAATGCTATTTAAATCCTTATTTGCTTTCTCATTTAGTGTTTGGTCTAGTTTATCTGAATCTGGGAAGGGTGAATTGAGATTTCCCACTATTATAGTTTTAATCTTTTTTTTCTTCCTATACCTATTTAATATTTCCTTTAATAGTTTTGATGCTATGCCACTTGGAGCATACATATTTAATATTAATATTAATTTGCTGTCTATCATAAATGTAGTCTCCTTACTCATCTCTTTTTAGTATTTTTGTTTTTCCTTTATCTGAGATTATATTTGTTACCCTCTGTCTTTTTCACTTCAGCTAAAACATAACATATTCTACTCTAGTCCCTTATTTTAATTCTGTGTATATCTTTCCGTTTCAAGTGTGTTTCTTGTGAACAACATATTACTGGATTCTGATTTCTAATCCATTCTGCTATCTTCTTCAGTTTTGGGGATGAGTTCATACCATTCACATTTACAGTTGTGATTGCTAACTATGTATTTTCCCCCACTCTATTCTCTTATTCTTATATTTTCCCCCACCCCCACTATTTCTTGAATATTCTATTTTGTTTCTCATTAATGTCTTCCTTAATCTATTTTCCCTTCAATAACCTCCTTTTCCCTTAATTTCTTTTGCTTCCTATTTGTCTGCTGACAAAATGTGAATATGCATTTTCTTCTCTCCTTTAACCAAGTCAGTTGAAATTGAGGTTCAAGGGTCATCTAATCCTGATTCTTACTATCTTCTTTTTGTTTTTAAATATTCCTCTTTGTGAACATCATTTATGATATATATGTATGTACATATATATCATCTTCCAGTTTAAGAATTTTATTTTGTTTTGTCTCTCATGATTTTTCACTCATTTGCCTTTTTATGTTTTTCTTGACTTGTACTTGTTTATTTCAAATTATCACATCTTTTCTAGCTTTACTCCTTTCTCCATTCCTCTAGAGTTCTCATTTGGTTTTTAAAATAATTTTAGTTCCTTCTATAAACTCTTGCTTTAACCCCTTAGGGTTAGGTTTTTTTAAATTTACTCATTCATCTAGCTTACTTCTTGACTTTGGGCATTATGGTAGTTCTGGGCTCTGTACACTTTGTGGGGAGGGTGTCTGGCCTGAGGTTCTGTCCTTTTATGTCCTACTGCTTTCACAGATCTTTCTTGGAGTCTGCAAGTTTTAAATGGTTACAAGGAGATATGACCAGAGAAGAGATCTATTCACTGCCTTCCTGGGCAGGGTTCTGCAAGTTTCTGACCCAGTTTGGATCAAAAAGCAGTCTTGACTCAGCTGCTATTGTCTTGATAGGAATCTCTCCAAGTTCAAAGGGATGGAACTGCCAGGTCTTTTTTAGTCTAGGATACTTTGACCTACTCATGAGATCAGAGACATATAGCTACCTGGAACTTGTTCCATACTCCCAGGACATAGCTAGAGCCAACACTCACGACCACTCATTTTCAATCTGGATTCGTGACTTAGAACTGAGTGATGGGCAATAGACATGCAATATGGCACTTATTTGTATACCCAGTGCTTGCTCAAAGATCTCTTTCTGCCATAGCACTTTCTTCTTTTGTGCCTAGTCTCTGCCCTCTCTTAGTCTCTAGATGTTGGAATTCTCTCTGCCACTTACTGTGCCCTCTTGGCCAGATCTCTCCCCAGTGTCCATATACTTCTCTGTCTGCCTCCCTACACTACCCAGGATCAGAAAAATGATACACTGTAACTTCCTGGCTTTTCTGATCAGAATTCAGTCTGATGCATTCTCTAGATATTTGTGGATATGAGAGAAGAGTACGCTAAACTCTAATGTTTCCTCTTCTGTGCCAGGTACTGAGATACAAAGAGAAGGAAAAGAAAATATTTGCCCTCAACAAGCTCACAATCTAACAGAAGATGCAACAAAGAAAAACCATATACAAACAAGCTATTTATAAGATAAATAGAAAATAATTTACCAAGGGAAAACTAGAATTGAGAAGAGTTAGGAAGGGCTTCTATAGAGGGTGGGATTTTAGTTTAGAGTTGAAGAAAGTTGAAGGAAGTTGAAAGAAGTCTCCTGCCTTCATGAAGCAACCTGGAGTGGTAGATAAAAAGCTGGGCCTTGGAGCCAGAAAGGACCTTATTTCAGGTTCTGCTTCTGGGCCATCCTGAGTAGAGAAGTCGCTTACTTTTTCAATGTCCCCAAGACTGAGTTGTAGACAAGGTGCTGACCTGCATTGGTAGAAGTTCCTTACCTGGAAGTTCCATACCAATTAAATTATAGATTTTTTTTCCTTTTCTTCCCTGCCAAATATGTTTGTTGGTCCACTCATAAAGTTTTACTGATGTTGTTTATCAAAAGTTTTATGTTGCTCCTTTCCATACTTCCTTACATCACTTTGCACTTTTACTTTGCCTGTATCACCTCCAGACTTATATCCTGTTTATTTTTGTACAGATCTGATTTTCCCCATCGTACTATAATCTCTAAGACAGAGACTAAAACAAAGAAGAAAATCACACTTTATATGCCTTGTACTTAATAAAGAACCTAGTACACATTGTTGTTGTTCAATTTTTTTCAGTTATGTACAATTCTCTGTGACCCTATTTGGGGTTTTCTTGGCAAAAATACTGGAGTGGTTTAACATTTCCTTCTTCAGCTCATTTTCCAGATGAGGAAACTGAGGCAAACAGCAATGACTTGCCTAAGGTCACACAGTGTCTGAGGCCAGATTTGAACTCAGGGAGTCTGCCTGATTCCAGCTTGGCACTCTATCCACTGTGCTACCTTGCTGCCCTATTTAGCCCACAGGAAATGCTTAACAAATAATTATAAAATTAAGTTTGATTTCACAATGACATTGAGTTAATAAGATCTAGAACTCTGATCTCCTCACTTCCACATCCATGCTCTTTCTACCATAATATACTATTTCTTCACCTCTCTCCTATTCTTTTACACAGTTATTTCCCCCTTGCATTGGTAGGTAACTTCTGCTTGTCAGAGAAGAAATCTAAAAGATTTAAACCTAAACCTAAACTTAAACCTAAAAATATTTCAACCTAAAACCATCCATGTAAAATTCCAGGTCAGAAAGGGTGGTTTGACTGATTTCTAGAACCTCTGAAAAATCTCAGTGATAATGACAATGCTAATTGAAGATCCTACCTACAGTCAATGACAAAACAATTTGCCTTTCTTTCAATTTGTCTCAGGTTTGGTAGTAGAGACTCCTTGTAAAGTAGGCAACATCTCTCGCTGATCGCCTTTCCCCTTTGGCCACAATATACCCTATTCTCAATGTTCTTCTTGCTATCCTAATGGACAACCACAGGAAGGAGTACTCAACCAGGTTTTTGTTTCTGACATTTTTATTGACTAGAGACATATGATGCACTAACAATTCTAGCTCAAAATCCCCCTATCTGTTCCTCCCTATGCCCCTTTATTCTATTTCTTTCTCAAGTCACTTAACCCTCATCCTATTGACCTCACTTTCCTCATATGTCAAATGAGCTGGAGAAGGAAATGGCAAATTATTCCAGAGTCTTTGCCCAAAGAAACTCCAAATGGGATCACAAAGAGTCAGATATTACCTCTTTCTACTCCTGCTTTGGGAAGCCAGCCAGGAAGAATGACAAGAACAGTCAGAACATCTGGGTTTGAATCCTGACCATGCCACCTTACTAGATATTTCTTCTTGGTCAAATCACTTAACCTCTCTTTCCTCAACTATAAAGTGGAGGGCAAGAGTGAAAACACACTATTTGCCTCACTAGACTATTGAGAGGATCTAAAGAAATACTAAATTTAAAGCACTTTGAGACTATACAAAAGCACACACACACACACACACACACACACACGTGATGTATACATAGATGTGTGCATTATTACTTTCTTTTTCTAGTTTCTCATTTTTTCTCTTCCCCTCTTTTTCTCCCATGGGAGAAGAGAGAAATGGATAAAAATGAAATGTGTGGCACTGGCCACATCTATTTTTCCAGGGGGAACTTCAGGGCCATCCCCTTTAGTGTTAGTTTCACTCATGTCAGAAATTGTACCTTTGAACCAATTAGACTAGATAGCCCCCTAGTGGTTGGTTATTTCTTTTTCAAAGTGAATAGATCCCTAATGTTGAAGAGCATCACGTTATCTTCCATAAGGCTCTTTATGTCCTGACCTTCTAGTCCCCCTGCCCACCACCCTGCCCTGGGAAGGCTGATTTATCTTGAATTCTATCCCTCTCTGGTTTGCTTTCTACACTATCCAAGCTGATAGCTAGCTAATCTGGTGTACAAAATGTGTTCAAATCCTTTCAAAGTCTTCTTCAAAGTAATTTCCTACAAATGATGACTTTCTGGCCTTTATTTTCTAACCTAGATGGGATGACTAATTGTGTGAATTTGATAGGTCACAGGATATCTCAAAAACAGCTTTTTCCAGGAGCTGTGTTCAGCCATGGGGACCATGATATGCTCCTCAAGTAGTTCTCTCTGCTTTGTTTATGCTTGGGACTGACTTTACTTTTTTAGCCATAGAATCTGAGGAGCCAGCTCACTCTGAAATTGCTTTGTAAAGCAGCACTTTGCAGTTCTCCCAATTATGAAGCCCTTTATGTTATCAGAGGGCTCAGAGGCTGCTGCTCCTACCATATGGGTAGGAACTGGATTTCCCCTACCAGCAGGTATTAGACATTCTGAAGGTATTTGCCTTTTAAAAAAGTCAAACCAGTAATTTCATTGGTATAGGGTAAGTAGGTGGCATAGTGGATAGAGTACTGGGCCAGGAATCAGAAAGACTCCTCTTCTATAAACAATGAACTCTAATAATAATACCACTACTAGGTCTGTATCCCAGAGTTTGTTTGTTTTTTTTTTTAATGGGGAAGGATCTATTTGTACAAAAATATTTATAGCTGCTCTTTTTGTGTTGGCAAAGAATTGGAAATTGAGGGGATATTCATCAATTGGGGAATGGCTGAATAAATTGTGGCATATGGTGGTGATGAAATACTATTATTCTGTAAGGAATGATGAACAGGATGACTCCAGAAAGAACCGGAAAGACCAACATGAACTGATGCAAAGTGAGAAAAGCAGAACCAGGACAACATCATACAAAGTAACAGCAATATTGTGGAATGATCAGATCTTATAGACTTAGCTACTCTCAACAATATAATGATCCAGGATTCTGAGGGAGCAGGAGTGCAGATGAAAACACTTCTTCACTAGTTTATTTGGGTATATGTTTTGGTTTTATAATAGTCACAAAAATTAACAATATGGAAATATATTTTGCATGATAATACATGTATAACCCAGATTTAATTTCTTGCCAGTTCTGGGAAGGAGAGAAGGAAGGAAGAAGACAATTTGGATCATATAACTTTGGAAAACTTATGTAGAAATTTGTTATTGCATGTAATTGGTTAAAAAGAAAGAAAGAAAAGAAAATTTTAAAAAGAAAAAGAAGGCTCCTCTTCCTAAATTCAAATCTGACCTCAGATACTAGCTATGTGACTCTGGGCAAGTCATTTAACTCTGTTTGCCTCAGTTCCCTCATCTGTCAAATGATCTGGAAAAGGAAATGGCAAACCACTCCAGTATTTTTGCCAAGAAAACCTCAGATGGGGTCAGAGTCAGACATGACTGAAACAACTGAACAACAACAACTTCTTTTTATTGAATTTTATTTTTTTGAATTACGTGTAGAAACAATTTTTGACATTTTGAAATTCTGATCCTTTCCTTCCCTTCCTCCCTGAGGCAGTAGTCTGATATAGATTTTATCAGTGCTTTCATGCAGTACATATGTCCATATTTCCCACGTCATGACTGAAGACACATAACATATTTAATTTAAAAAAACTGATGAAGAAATAAAGTAAAGGATGAAGTGCTTTGATCTGGAATCAAATTCCAGCAGATCGTTCTTTGGATGTGGATAGTGAACAGCAACAATTTCAATGGTAAGGAGCTGGTGGGGAATTCCCTCAGGGGACATTTAAAGGTTAAGTTGTCCAAGTTGTGGTCTTACATAGCCCAAGATCACAAGCTAATAGATGTCAGAAATAATACTTGAACTCAGGTCTTCCTAACTCCAAAGCCAATTCTATTCATTAAGTCAGATTGCCTTCTCACACATATTTGCTATATCACAGATTTGCTAAAGATTACCAGGGATATCAAAAATTGCCAGAAAACACGATTAGTAAAATGACAATTGACTCTTTAATATTAGTGTTCAAAACACAATTTAGTTTTCACCACACCCATACTTCCATATCATTGTCCAGGGTACTACCCTCTTCCCAGTCACCTTGGTTTTCAGTCTAGTGTCCTAACAACTCTTCACTTTCATTCATCTGACATCTGCTATCAGTTGTCAAATCTTGTTTCTTCCTTCACCTCATCTACCCTGGATGCTCCCTTCTCCCTTTTACAAGTTCAAGACCCCATCACTTTTCCCCTAGGCTACAGCAATAGCCTTCCAAGTGCCCACCCTGCTTTCAGTCTCTCCCTACTCCAAACCATCCTCAACTCAGCTTCCCATCTGATTCTTCTAAATTGTAGAGCTGATCAGACAGACCATTTTCACTCAGGGAACACTAGTTGCCCCTTATTACCTCCAAGAAAAAATAAAAATTCCTCTGTGGACATTTAAAGCTCTCAGTCAAGAGATAGGCTCTTTCCTATCTCATCGGATCTCTTACTCTTTACTCTCCTCTACACACTGCATTATGCACTTGCCGTTCCTAGAACATGAGGCTCCATCGTCCACCTCTCTATCCATACTCCCTATCTCTAGTATGTACCTAGTCATTTGTATGGTGTCTGCCTGATTAGAACATAAGCTCCTTGAGGGTATCCAGAGTGTTTTTCCCTTCCTTTGTAGAGCCAGTGCTTGGCTTGGGCATGTTGTAATGCTTAATGAATGTTTGTTGACATATTAGGTGCCAAAGGACAAATCTAGTAGCTATGAACTCTCCTGGCTCTCTTTATTTAGTTTCTTGGATTTCTGTCTTCTCTCCTCAACTAGACTATCATAAACTCCTTGGGGCCAAGACCTGTGTCTGTTCCTCTGTGCAGCCTCCATAGCTCTAGCTCAGCATTTTCTTTACAACTCAGCAAGTGTTTGCTGAAAAGGAAAACACAAATGAAAGAATCATATAGAGCTGCCCTCTAGCAGGGCCAAGCCAGCTTTCCTTCATCTGTTTAATGGGATGATAGCAGCGGGGCTAACTGGTCGTCCCCACTTTGGCTTTTCAGGATTGTCGAATAGTCCCTGAATAAACAATAGAGAAATCAAATCAATCTGATGTCTTGGGGCTCTTTCCTAAGGGCTACTAAATGGTCTGAGTTTGGTCAGAAGACAGAAGTCCACCAGGTGGCACCATTGGACAACACCCATGTGTTTGATTGACTCGACATTCTTACTGAACAGACTTCCAGATAGTCACTGGTAAAGCACATTCTTAACAAATCCTATGGTTGTGGCCAACTTTAATAAAATGAGGGCATTTCCATGTCCTGGCCAAGGGCCTGAACTAACACACTGATTAGCCAACATGGCTAAAGCCAGTTCTGTTTGAATCCAAGTCCTGTAGACTATTCCTTTGTGAACGTCTATCCACTTGGTATGGATCTAGTTAATGAAGACACTCTTTTGAAATGGTATTTAGGTAGAATAACTGTTCCTTCTTTTTCTAAAAATAATGATTATTAAGTTCTTTTCTCCAAACTATGACTGTGAAGTCGACTGACTTTGGAATAATGAAGTCCCCTTACCCACTCGGTACTTTCCCAAGCTGGAAATCCTGGCTGGCACACTAGCAACAACTTCAAAGAGCCTTGGAGGGCAGCAGAGCTCAAAAACATAACATAATGGCGGTGGGAAAATACTTGGGAGAGAATTTTGCCATGATTTCCTTGGGGTTGTTAGCATCTTTACAAATAGCAAATAGGAAGCAGTGAAGTGGAAGTATTCTGGGTCGACTGCTGGCTTTCTACCTGTCTCACAAGATTGTTTTAAGCAAAGTGCTTTACAAATTTTAATGTGGGCTAGGGGGCACAGTGGATAGAATGTTTAGCTTATAGTCCTGAAGACCTACGTTTAAGTATTGCCTTAAACATTTATTAGCTGCATGAGACTGGGCAAATCACTAAATTTCTCCCAGACTCAATTTCCTCATTTGTAAAATTGGAATAATACCTATCTAAGAGGAACTAATGAAATAATGTAACAGATGTCCCAAAAAGCTTAGTGCAGTTTTAAGTTTTAAAAGCTTATAGGATATATAAATTATATAAATTACTGTATAAGGGCAGTTGGGTAGCTCAGTGGATTGAGAATCAAACCTAGGGAGGGGAGGTCCTGGGTTCAAATTTGGCCTCAGACACTTCCCAGCTGTGTGACCCTGGGCAAGTCACTTAACCTCCATTGCCTAGCCCTTACCACTCTTCTGCCTTGGAACCAATATACAGTGTTGATTCTAAGGCAAAGGTAAGGGTTTTAAATAAATTACTATATATAAATTACTTTGTAAATCTTAATTTGCTATAGGAATAATGACCATTGTTAAGTGAATATCATTATTATTATTAATTGTTGGAGGAAAAAGTAGAGCATGATGTTGAATGTTATTAATTACTGTTTCAAAGAATGCTTTCTGCCCTTTTGCTAACCTGCACCATCTAACATTGCCACATTAAGCAAGCTAAAACCTACTTTTTTAGACTTATCTCATTAGAGTTCTCTCTTCCATAAAGTCAATCAAAACCTGACCACACCCTCTCAACCTAGGGCAAGCCTGGAGTATGTTGGGCTTTGAGTCTTTGTTCCTTCTGATGATTTAAATATCCTTCTTCGGTTCACCCATGAAAGAAAGAATAACTCCTTTTGCCTCTAGGTACAGTTTGGGCCAAAGTATCACTTTTACACTGCTTTAGAATCTTCTCTTGTGCTTTTCAGGAGTATTTGCTTTATAGCAAAACAGAATATCATATAAACAAAGAAACCAATATATAGTGTTTAAAGGTATCATAACAACTATATATTTATCTATTTATTGGAACTATGGACTTAATGAAGTTTAAATAGAAGCCCTTTTGATGGAGTTCAGCTATTTTCTCCACTAAAGTCTTACTCAAATATTTCACTGTGCCATGTATGGCAGAGGCCCTACGTTCTCAAGGACAGCATAACTTAAGCATCAGAGACAGGTCCTTTTGAGATTAAAAAGCTTGAGTTAAGAGCAGTGACAAACTGTCTTTGGAGGAACAGTCTTGCTAAGTTCTAAGGACTCATTTCCAGAATGTCAACCCACTGTGGAGGATTATTGGGGTTTGGTTTGTTTGTTTAGTTTTGGGCCACTGCAACTCAGAAACTCAGCCTTGCCTTGTGTATTGGTGGAAGTAGTGCCAACCACAAGTACACACACAAACAGACACTCCTCTCTTTAGCTTTCTCTGTCTCTGTCTCTTTCTGTCTCTGTCTCTGTCTGTCTGTCTGTCTCTCTCTCTGTGCTGAAAGGACATGTAAGTGAAGCATGGACCAACAGCTAAGTACAATAGTGGATAGAGCTACAGGTCTGGAGTTGGGAGGACCTGGATTCAAATTTGACCTCAGGTATTTCCTAGCTCTGAGTCATTTAGCCCCCAAACTGATGGGAACCAATCTTAGTATCAATTCTAAGACAGAAGATAACAGTTTTAGTTGGGAAAGAAAGAAAGAAAGAAAGAAAGAAAGAAAGAAAGAAAGAAAGAAAGAAAGAAAGAAAGAAAGAAAGAAAGAAAGAAAAGAAAGAAAGAAAGAAAGAAAAAAGAAAGAAAGAAAGAAAGAAAGAAAGAAAGAAAGAAAGAAAGAAAGAAGAAAGAAAGAAAGAAAGAAAGAAGAAAGAAGGAAAGAAGGAAAGAAGGAAAGAAGGAAAGAAGGAAAGAAGAAAGAAAGAAAGAAGAAAGAAAGAAAGAAAGAAAGAAAGAAAGAAGAAAGAAAGAAAGAAAGAAAGAAAGAAAGAAAGAAAGAAAGAAAGAAAGAAAGAAAGAAAGAAAGAAAGAAGAAAGAAAGAAGAAGGAAAGAAGGAAGAAGGAAGGAAGGAAGGAAGGAAGAAGGAAAGGAAGGAAGGAAGGAAGGAAGGAAGGAAAGGAAGGAAGAAGGAAGAAGAAAGAGGAAGGAAGGAAGGAAGGAAGGAAGGAAGGAAGGAAGGAAGGAAGGAAGGAAGGAAGGAAGGAAAGAAACAAAGAAACAAAGAAACAAAGAAACAAAGAAAGAAACAAGCAAACAAACGAACAAATGAACAAAGGAAGGAAGGAAGGAAGGAAGGAAGGAAGGAAGGAAGGAAGGAAGGAAGGAAGGAAGGAAGGAAGAAGAAAGAAAGGAGGAAGGAAAGAAGGAAAAAAGGAAGGAAAAAAGGAAGGAAGGAAAGATAGTGTGGGTTTTAAATTAATAATCAAAAACTAAATATTATATTTTATAAAGTTTTATTAATAATAAGTAAGGTACAGGAACTGCCTGACTTCAGCCTTGTCACAGGTTCAAAAGAGGACAAGGGAGGAATTACAGCCTCTTAAATACAATCATGCACAACGTGGGGTCACAGGAAAATGGAATTTTGGGAAATTCTAAGGGACTTCTGGGGAATGAAGTCCAAAGGCTCAAAATCTCCATTTATCCAACAGACAGGCATGGGAGTCAGGGAGAACTGATGTGACCCCTGCCTCAAACATTGGGCAAGCCATTTAAGTTTTCCCACTCCCAGTTTACTAATAGAGATGCTAATAATACCAAATGAGATATTAGCTAAAAGGTGCTTGAAACCCTCAAAGTCTACGTTGATGTCAATGTATTATTATTAAACAATTGCACAATGAGCTTCATATTTTAACTCTGTGAAGAATATGTGCCAAGTCATAAAATAACCCAGATTAATAGAGAGATCTAGACAAGAGGGAAGAAGTAAAGAACTTTTCAATGATAAATCCCTTTTCCCAGAACAATTTGGAACCTGGCATTTGAAAGTCATTATTTAAACAAAAATAAGATCAAAGACTGAGTTTGCAGTTTTTATGAAAGTGAATATAGTATGAAGATGACTGAATACAGTCTTGGAGGACCTCTCATTTTCCCTATGGCATTTGCTAATATCAAGCCAAAGGTGGTCACATATGCAATTGGGAAAAAGACAAAAGTATGGACAACCTGCCTGGCCCTTGAGTCATAGCAGGATCACAAGTCAAGGTTTAGGGACCAGGGAACCTTCATGGGTCAGGAGCTGGAAATCAGGCAAGACCAAACAGATGGCAGTGGTGACCTCTAGGAGCCCTTTGACTTCTTAATTATGCTCCTCCTGACCAATCATCAGATCTCGGGGGCATGGTCAAGGCAGGAAACCCCCGTGGGTTAGAACAAGTGCCACAGCTGGTCCAGGGGACAGGAGGTGGAGACCAGGGCAGCAAATTAATCTGCACCTGGTCCCAGCAACTGCAGGGACAGAATATGGGTTAAGGGCCAGGCAGAGCCTGGACACATGGTTGGATTCACTCAAACAATGACGAGGGTGTTTGGAAAATAATTGCTAAGTAAATGGTGCTAACCAATTATTTTTTCAAATAACTGGCTGGATCCAACTCTTTCTCTCCTCCCATCAGTTTTCATGTGTGTATACAACCTCACTTAGGGCTAGATTCTCATGTAACTCAAGGGAAAATTTCTGGTCCAGAATTTATGCCTATAGGTACATTATATAGACCAGGCATATTATTTTAGAATTCTATTTGGGAGCCCCACTTTCCCCCAGGCAGCTTTGAAAATGGGGACCGCAGTCCTTACTTGCACTCCAGCAAAATCTCATTACTTTGAAATGCAAAGAACCAAAAGAGAAATTCCCCAGTCTCTCCCTTCCCCCTCACCACTGGACTTTGAATTCACCAAGTTCAGCTAATTCCTGTATTTTTATTAAAGAATAATAAGGCATCTAGCTGGTTGGGGAATAGAAGCAGCTTGGAAATACACACAGTTTTAAATTAACCAACACAGAATTAATTAGATTTTACTGTAATTCGGTATGATTTTAATTAACTTGAACTTTGCATTTCCACTCAAACTTGTTTGCCCTCCTCAAAAAAGGTGCCTGACTTTTAGACAACATTCAAGGGACTCCAGAATGTCTGAGCTTGGCCACAGCAACAGCAGCCAGCAACTGAGCCCTTCCTTAATGAAAATGTTTGGGAGAGAAGAGTTCTCCTTCTACATAATGATTACATTTCCCCGACACGAAGGGGCACTGTCTCTAAAATCAGAAGTCATTGTTGTTCAGTCATTTCAGTTGTGTCTGACTCTTCATTCATGGCCCCATTTGGGGTTTTCTTGGCAAAGGTATTGGAGTGGTTTGCCATTTCCTTCTCCAACTCATTTCACAGATGAGAAAACTGGGGCAAACAAGGTTAAGGGACTTGCCCAGGGTCACACAGCTAGTGTCTGAGGCCAGATTTGAACTGAATTTGAAGAGTAGTTCATACCTAACACTATCCACTGCACCACCTACCTGCCAGCTCTAGGTTCATGATTCTACAGCTATCTTTCTTGTAAGGAGGCAAGACCAGTGCTAAGTCTGATCTGGTGGTGTTCTATCTCCCCCAGAAAGAGTGGAGTTGTTGCCTTCCATCTCGTTCACCACTCTTGGTTGACATATCTCAGCTGTCTTCTCCCTCTGCTCCTTCTTCCATTGGTGAGTTCTTCCAAAACCTCCATTTTGAGGAAAAGTCCAAATCAACTCCCTTGAGGGCAAGGACTGGTTGTTTGTTTGTCTTTTAAAAACCTTATCTTCTGTTTTAGTATCAATTCTAAGAACTGAAGAGGGACAAGGGCTAGGCAATCAGGGTTAAGTGACTTGACCAGGGTCACACAGCTAGGAAGTCTAAGGCCAGATTTGAACCCAGTTCCTCCAGTCTCCAGGCCTGGCACTCAATCCACTGTGCTACCTAGTTGCTCCCTGTTTTTGTGTTTGTTTGTTTGCTTGCTGGTATTCATATCTAGCTAAGTGCCTGGCACTGCACAATTGATTAATAAATATGTATTGACTTGAGTTTTTTGACCTTGGTAAGAAGTCTTTCCTGATCCCCCCTTAATCCTAGTGCCTTTCCTTAAAGATGATCTCCAATTTGTCCTGTCGGTTACTAGCTACTTGAGAGGAGTGGATGCCTTTTTGCCTTTTTTCCCTTTTTTCTGGAATCCCAAGGACTTAGCCCAGGCCTGGAACGTAGTTGTTGCTTAATGAATGCTCAAGCAGCCCATACAGAAGGAAGGGCTAGGGTAGGGTATTTCTGGTAAATTACAGTGATGAAACCACCCCGAAGTATAGAATCTCAGAGTTGGAAGCAGCCTCAAAGACTTCCCAGTCTAAGCTACACCTGAAGTCAAACCTTCTCTAAAACATCCCTCAAAGGTAGTTGTTTCCACCCAAAGGAAATCTATTCTGCTTCTCAGCAGCTCCTCCCATTTGGGGATTTCTTTAGTTGTCAGAAAGTTTTTTCCTAAAACAAAGTGAAAATTGACTTTTTGACACATAGGATCATAGATTTAGCCTTGAAAAACTACTTAGAGGCCATTGAGTCAAATTCCCTCAATTTATGGATAATGAAACTGAGGCACAGAGAAGATACACAAGTCGACCAGTTAATAAATGTCTGTGGGTAGAAATTGTACCCTAGTGTTCCTGTCTATAAATCCAAGGCCTTAGCCACTCTATCCATTGCTTCCTCTACACTATTGCTCCCAGTTATATCTTCCAGTTCAGTTGTTTCACTTGTGTCCAACTCTGTGACCTCCGTGAAAATTTTCTATAGCAGAGATATGAGAATGATTTGTCATTTCCTTCCCCAGTTCATTTTATAGATGAGGAAACTGGGGCAAGCAGGATCAAATGACTTGTCCAGAGACACCCAACTAGTAAATGTCTGAGACTGGATTAGAACTCAGATCTTTCTGACTCCAGTCCTGGAGCTCTATCCACTGTGATTCACTAGTTTCTGTTCATAGGCAAGTGATCTTTTTTAGCAAGACAGTTTCAGACCCATGAAAGCAGTGATCCTGTTCCTCCTAAGTCTTCTTCCCTCCCAGCTAAACAACTACAGTTCCTTTAAGAGATCCTTTTTATGGGGGGCAGCTGGGTGGCTCAGTGGATTGAGAGCCACATCTAGTGACAGGAGGTCCTAGGTTCAAATCTGGCCTCAGACACTTCCCAGCTGTGTGACCCTGGGCAAGTCACTTAACCCCCATTGCCTAGCTCTTATCACTCTTCTGACTTGGAACCAAAACATAACTGATTCTAAGGTAAGGCTTTAAAACAGCAAAAAGAAAGAAAAGAAAAGATACCATCTCCATTCTTCATCAGGGTCTTCCTCCATCAGTGAAAACCACAGGTTTGGCCAAAGCAAGCAACAAAACAGAAATGCTTGATCCAGTTCAAGAAGAGCATTGATTTTTTTTCTTCTCTGTCAGCGGTGAATAAATGTACCTAGTAGGTCTTTCATGATCCCTTCCGCTCTGTTTAAGCCTGGCAGATTCTGGGCTTATTGGTTGTGTCTCTCTTCAGTTTCTGTCAAATCCTCAGTTCATACTGTTTAGTCTTTTCTCTTTTTCAGTCATTCTGAACTAACCTTTTCTAATACCTTCCACCCTCAGCATTTTCAATCAGGCCCTATAGCCTTCCCTGAGAATAGACTGAAACAACCCTCCCTCCCCGAAGTACTGCAAATATCAGACTTATTAGGTCCATTCAAAGATAGCTCTCTCCCTGCTTCCTCATTTTCAGATGCATTGAAGCAAGGATTTCCACTCAGGAAAAAATTACTCTGTAGCGTATTGCTGCTTCTACTCTCCAAATGAGTTCTATCCAAGTCAACTCACTATACAGTCTCTTCTGAAAGAAGAAAATAAAAAGCAACCTTGATGTGGCTTTAAAAGAAGAAAAGTGCCTCATTTACACGAGCCCAGAGACAGTGGGAAGCTTTATTCTACTGGAGCTTGCAAAATTAAAATAAAGAGGAGCCTGGTTTTCTTCTGCTCCCTAATAGCCAACTGCTTGTGTCCCAAAACTCTGCCTGCATCCATAGACCCACCCAAAACATCGAATCAACTTTATTTTAATTTGGAGAGTTAGTCTGAATTTACCTCTTCTCAAAGCTCAGCCAGACTCAGCTGTAAGAGTCCAAATTTCCAGGCTAACGTGAGAGTGTCCAAGTTCTATATCTGAGATGAGAAAGCAGAATTCAGCCAGCCAGTCAGTTAATAAACATTTATTAAGTGTGTGGGGATACAAAGACAGGTAAAAGATAGCCCTTGCTCTCAAGAATTTCAAATGTAATGGGAGAAACATGCAAACAACTATGTGTGACCCCAGTTCCTAAGCCCATTGGTTACTTAAACCTTACTCTCATCAGAACTGGTTCAGAGAGAGAATAACAGTCAGATTCTTTGGGGTATACAATTCTATCTTACCCTATACTTTTTTTAATATTTAAAAAAATTGTTTCCATGGTTACATGATTTATGTTGTCTCCCTCCTCTCTTCCCAGCCCCTTCCTGGAAAGTTGATAAGCAATTCCACTGGGTTACCCATGTATTATCACTCAACCTATTTCCATATTATTCATTTCTGTAATAATTTTTTTATATTTTACTTTTTTTTATCTTACCCTCTAGAGAAGTAGAAGGGAAATAAGAAAGGTGGTGGTGGGGAGGGGAGTAACTTAAGGAAGGGGGAATTTGGGAGGAGTGATTAGTATGGGACTCTCTTCATTGGTGAAGATCAGTGCCCTACTCCTGCATGTATAATTGTTAGGAAGTTTTTCCCAACACAAAGACTAAATTAACTTCTTTGTAACTTCTACTCATAGTTCCTAATTTTGACTCGAGGCTAAAAAGACCCTCTCTTCTATGTGATATCCCTTTAAATAGCTGGAGCTGATTAGCATACTCTCTTAAATCCCCCTAGGCTACATAGCTCATTTTCTTCAACTTGTACTCATATGGCAACATTTCAAGGATCTTCATCATCCTCTCTGACTTTCTCTGAATGCCCTCCAGTTTATCAATGTCCAGACTCCCATAAATCTTATTCCAGAGACCCATCAAAGAGCACAAATGGCCACAGTGATAAAAGAGAGACTAGGAAAAGGTGACTTCACTGAGATGGTTGTCCTGACACAAACTCATTACAAAAAAAAAAAAAGTCAGATGAACCTAAATGTCTCATCTACCATAGCAACAGAAGGCAATGTTATCTCTAATCAACATCCTCCTCAGCTCAGGAAATAAGTAATATCTTCCTTCTTTTCCTCTGAGGGAAAGTTTTGTTGTCAGTGGGGTTTGGGGTGGGGAAAAGAAGAATGGAAGATATAAGAGTTTTCAAATCCCAAAAGTATATTAATAAAATTAAAAAAATTTTTAATAATAACAATAACAACAAAAACAAATTGTTTTGGTGCTTGGAATCAGGAGACTTGGGTTCTGGTTCTCACATTGCTACTAATTAATTCTGTGATTTTGGACAAGTGACCACTTCTCTGACCCTCAGTGTCCTCATGTATGAAATAGATTAGATGATCTCTTCAAGCTCTAACATTCTATGCCTCTGAATTTATGACAGCAGGGGCAATTAGGTAGCACAATGGATAAAGCATCAGGCCTGGAGATGGGAGGACCTGAGGTTTAGATATTTTCTAGCTGTGTGGACAAGTCACTTAACCTTAATTGCCTAGCCCTTGCAGCTCCTTTGCCTTAGATTATTATTATTATCATCATCATTATTGATTCTGAGATACTTAATATCAATTCTAAGAGAAAAGGTAAAGGGTTCAGGAAAAAACAAGCAAACAAAAAAAGCAAAACTTAGAACCACATTGGTACCGTGGAGAGAGTCCTGGGCTTTTCATATGGAGAATCTCAAAACACTAGCTATATGACCCTGGGCAAGTCCTTTAATCTCTGCCTCAATTTCCTTATCTATGAATTGGGGAGAATTCACCTACTTCCTAGGGTTATTGTGAGGATCAAAAGAGATATCTGTAAAGTCCTTTGTGAACCTTAAAGCATTACCTAAATGCTAGATGTTCTTCTATGAGAATAGGAAAGATTGAATTGTTTTGGGGGGTAAACCTAAGGAACAAACACATTTTTATCCTCTGAACCAAGAATTATTACCCATTTCCCACCTTCCCTCTGCACGTTCCCTTCATCACACTATTCTGACCATTTAAATGATTTTTGCAATTTGCTTTGTAAACTTCATTTGGTTTCATTCTGAATCTCCAGGACCTAGCACAGTGCCTTGTGCTCAGACAGCACTTAATAAATACTTGTTACATTAGGTTGAATTGTCAAGTTAAACATCAATCATGATTCCCCAGGGCTGGACCCATGCAAAGAACGGCTGACTGTCAGATACCCATGAGCTTGTTATAAAGTAACACCAGGGTTAGCTCAGATTGTTCTCATGAAAATGTTTTAGAGATGAGAAACTAGGCATATAGGTCAATTGTTACTGTCATCCTGTTTAGTCTTTTTTTTTTTTTTGGTAATAATATCAACCATTTTCTCTCTGTCCTCTTAGATTCTTCACCTCTTTGCAAGTCCTTGAAAGCTGGTCCCTGAAAGACTCAAATTACATCGCCTCCAGAACAGATTCCTTCCCTGCGTATTTTTAAAAAACTCTTACCTCCTGTCTTAGAATGGGTACCAAGTGTTGGTTTCAAGGCAAAAGAGCACTAAGGGCTAGGCGATCAGGATTAAGTAATTTGCCAAGGGTCACACAGATAGGAAGTGTCTGAGGTCACATTTGAACCCAAAACTGCCCATCTATAGATCTGGCTCTCTAACCACTGAACAACCTAGCTTCCTCTTTCCATGTGTATTTGATGAAGTTCAACTTCTTTTTCTGACTTCATATTTCCTTAATTGTCATTTCTACATCCTCATCTAGTAAAGTAGGAATTATTGGATTACAGCATAAAGGATCCTAGATTTGGACCTGAAAGAAAACTTGGAGGCCATTAAGTCCACCCTCTCATTTATAGATGAGAAAACTAAAGTGCAGATTAATAGAAGGATCTAGCCAGTAAGTGTTTGCGATAGGATTTGAACCCAGGTCTTTCTCTCTAGGTCTAGTGCCCTATCCACTATACCAGGCCATGGAAGCATAAGAATTTAAATGTGGTGGTTTCATTATCATTGGTGAGGATGAGAATGGATCATTATAGAACTACCAGCAAATCTATTCCATTTTAGCTTTTTTTTTTGTCCTTTTAATATCCTCCATAAATGCCATTGGCATAATCTGGCTTAGCTGGGTCTCATACTAAGCTTTTTGCAGTCTCATTTCCCCGCTCTCCTGCTTTTTATTATTTTACAAGGTGATAGCATTTTTAATCTTCCTCATTCTCCCAAAGTCTTCAAAACTGAGATATTACTTAATCGAACTTAAGTGGTTACAGAGAAGATCAAAGCAGGCTTTGAACTGAATTGAATGCAATAAGCATCTGTTAAGTGTCTCCTGTATACAAGTACTATATTAGATTCTAGAGATGCAAAGCCTTAAAAAAAAAAAAAAGAGAATCTCTGCCTTCAAGGAGTTTATAACCTTCTGGAGGGAACATAATAATAGCCAACTCTTAGATCACATTTTTAGGTTTGTAAAATGCTTTACCTATATTTATTTACCTATATGATGCTCTTTAACAATCATATGAAGTTTGGAAATAACCAAATAAAAATTTAAAAAATTTAAAAAAAAAACTATTATCCTTATTTTACAGATGAGGAAACTGAGAAGTTAAGTGTCTTCCCAGGGCCACACAAATAGTATGTATTTGAGGCAGGATTTGAACCCAGATCTTCCTCAGTCAAAACCCAATACTTTGTCCACTATGCTACTGTCTAGGTATATGAGACAAACATATACAGATAAGCAGGATAATAATGATAATAGCCAACATTTATGTAGTGCTCACTATGGATCAGACACTGTGCTAAGTGTTTTACAATTATTATCTCATTTGATCTTCACAACCAACTCTGGAAGGTAAGTGCTATTGTGACCGTTATTTTAAAAAGGAGGAAACTGAGGCAAACAGACATTAAATGACTTGCCCATGACCACACAACCAATACACGCTTGAGGCAGGGTTTAAATTCAGATCTTCCTGACTCCAGATCTAGCATTTCGTGCACTATGGTATCACCTAGCTATCTCAGCATATTACACATATCTAGGGAAATATAATCCACATGTGTGCCTTAACTTCAGACAACTGGGAAAACACTGGTAAGATAGCCAACCTAGACTGAAGTCTTATGGGTTAAAAGTGATTTTTTTAGGAGGAAAGTCTTAGGACCAACCACACCTCTGTCAGACAGAGGCATAGGTGGCAAAAAGGGATTAAAAGAGATCAGACCACCAGCCAAAAGGCAAACATCATTAAAAAAAAGAAATAAAGTAAGCAAATGAAGGGGGGGGGGGAGGCAAACATCACTATGTGTAATATGGTGGGAAAAATAGTCCCACGTTGACTTCTGTAGCTTCCAATTATAGGTGCCATTAGTAGTCATCTTTGAAAACAGAAAACAAGGCAATGTCATGCTTATTTATTTAGAAACCTATCTGGCCCTATTTTGGAGAATGGTTCATGGGTTTCCTGGTTCTACGTCTGCTGTCCATCTCATTCCCAAGCAGGCTACTCCTTGAATTCATCTGTAAGTCACAGTGAAGTTCTAGGATGTACTAATAACTCGAAGATCAAGAAGATGAGAAAAGCCAACGTTTTCCCCAAGACCTTGGGGAAATTTGACAGAAAATAGATAAAGAACAATGATTTGGCATAAGCAACCCTAGCCTGCAACCTATAAAGCAGCCCTAATCAGTCCTAATCTCCATGAGCCCTTCTGGGCCAGAAATGATTGTAGGCTAGTCCTGAATCATTACAGTCCCTATAAAACAGAGAAGAAATGAATGAATGAATGAATGAATGAATGAATGAATGAATGAATGAATGAATGAATAGAAAAAATGTATTCAGTGCTTATTATGACAAAGCACTGAGGTGTGCACTTGGAATACAAATAGGAAAGCAGAGACAATCCTCACTTTTGAAGATCTCATATTCTAATGGCAGAAACAATTACATATAAGGGAGTTTAGCCGTGTGCAAAGGAAATTTACCTTCCCCCCTTTCTGGGATTGAAAATACCTAGCATGAGCCTGAACTTGACCCAGAGGCAAGGACTGTGTGAAGGAAATCATTAAGTGAGTTAGGTCATGAGGATAGAATGGCAGTCAGAAAAAGACAGCAATAGAATCAAGAGATCATTAGACAGGGGCCAGGGCCAATGGCTCCTGCACTAGGCAAAATAGAAAGTCACAATTGGATCCCAGGGTTTGATGTGTAAGAGTTAGTGGGGTGGAGAAAAAATGTTTGATAAACTGAGGCAAGAGCAAATTTCTCCCTCTTTTCTTCCATGTTTGTTACTGGATGGCCTTCCCTATGAGCATGGCTAGAGAACCCTACTGGTGTCCACAAAATAGCAAGCTAAATGGAACAAAAAGGAAAGCAACCTATAAATCTCTCTCCTTTGTTCGCATCTTTCCCCCCTACTACTTTTTGATTAATAAATTTATTAATTTACAGCCAATCTCATAATTTTCCCTCTTATAGCAGCAAATCTGATGGGAAGGTCCAACGGACTTCAGGGTATCACGGTAAAGCCAATGCAATGTCTTTTCTTTAATGCCATGTCATTTCCACTGATAAAATCATATCCATTTTTTATGTTGAACCAGTTGATAGTGTTAAGGACCCTGGTAACAAGAACTTTCTTTTCCATTTCTTTAGAAGCTGGAGTTTTTGAAAAGGTGGAGATTGTGGCATCTGAAGAAGTAAAGGACAGGATTTCTCTCCAAAGGGATTGTTTCAAGGGATGATAGCTTTGGGGGGAATCAACTGGAAGTAGGATCAATGAACTGGGTGGGCATGTCTTTCCTGGGGCTCTTGAGATTATCTTTTGAGACTATCAATTGGTGGCAATTGTTCATTGGTTTTAGTGGTGGTGAGGAAAGTGGACCCTTCAGTGATGGTTACAAGATCTAGGCTGGATTCAGCTGGCATTCTTTGGGACACTCAGTTGCCAGGGTTCTTGGGTTTAGGGTCCTACATAACTTTCTTCAAAGTCTGTGGGGAAATGGTAGATAAGGTGGTTTTGATGGTTTGATTAAAAAATAATAATGATAGCTAATCTATGTGGGTGTATCACTTACTATGTGCCAAGCTCTGTGATCAGTACTTTATAATTATTTACTTGCTCCTCAAAACAACCCTGGGAGGCAGGTGCTATTATTAAATCCATTTTATAGATGAGGAGACTGAGTACACAGAGGTTAAGTGACTTGCTTGAGGTCACACAGCTAGTTAATGTCTGAGGCCAGATTTGAACTCTAGTTTTCCTGATTCCAAGTCTGTCACTCTATCTATTGTACCACCTATTTGCCTCTTGGCACATGCTATTTTATGTCTCTCCCTCAGGTGACTTGCTACTTCCTCTAGCCTGGGCTGCCTGTCCCAGAAGACCCTGAGTGTTGTTTTGATTCTGTATCCTCATGGTTAGGTTTCAAGCAAATAATCTTCCAGAGGGGGAGGACTATAAATTCCACAAGGACAGAAATCAGTCTTCATCTCAAACCTATATTCCCCAGTGCCCAGCACTGTTCTCTGCCCAAGACCAGCACTTAATAAATAATGTCAGACTGCGGAATGAATGCTCCAGAGGTGACCAAGGAATTAATGAGTATATTTTTCCATCTTGAATTTCCTGCAATTATCCTGATAGGTAACTGTACAAATTTCCTTTCAGAAATATTGTATTTCCTGTGGAAACAGAGTGAGGGTAAATATATCTGTGATATTGCTTGTCAACTCACAAGGAAATGGGTTAGTAGGCTGATTTAATGCAACTCAGAAAGGAAGGACAAAAGCTTGTATAATGAATTGTTCCAATGATTGGGATGATAAATTATTACAGTTATTATTTACATATAGAGAAGTCCACTGGGGATCCTAGCTTCCTTCCATTTGAATTAATCTTTAGGGAGAAAGTAAGCGACTCTTTAAATTTAATCCAAGAGCCTTGGGAAGGCTACCTATAGAGTATAAAACCTTAGCATTATTTATGGCAAAAGGAAAATTTGAATGGACGATATATGCTGGTAATATTATATAAATGTCAGGCATCATCATTATTATGAAATATCTCTACTATCTTCAAGGCACTGTGCTAGTCTCTGTGTATAAAAAGACAAAAAACAAAGTTCAACAAGCTTCTGATTTCTCCTGGATAAAGTATCTTATTCAGCTAAAAAAAAAAAGACATTTTTTTACAAATCCTGATATTCACATAGCTAATATATATTGGAAAGTCTTGTATTTGGAGACAACAGACCTGGGTTCAAATCCTGACTCTGAAATTCTAAAAAAAAAAAATGCTGGACCAGTAAATAGAAGAATGCAGCCTGAAAGAAAGAAATAAGAACAGAAAAAAGTCAAAGGAGCATGGGAAGATTCCCATGAACTGATGCAGAGAGCAGAGGGAAACAAGTGAAATCTAGAACATAGTGACTTTAACAATGTATATTAAAATATCATAGAATGGAAGCTGATCTCAGATCTCGACTGGAATTTTTGGAGAATAGATACCTTTCTTAAGCAAAGAGGTGGGGAAAATCTGAGAAGAAGCTGGAAGTAGTGGGTTGGAGGCTGGCGATGCTCTGTGCTTGGATTGCCCCTAGGGCAGTGATGGTGAACCTTTTAGAAGACCAAGTGCCGAAACTGCAACCCTCACACTACATGTGAGCCCCTGTCTCTGCCTTAACCCACACAGGGAAGGGGGGGGGGGAGCAGTCCTATTGGGCTGCTGGGCAGAGGGGTAGGTGAAGTTAGAAATGTCCTCAGGCATTCAAAGAGAGGGGGAGGGGAGCAGCCTGACCTGGTGGCTTTCTGATAATGAACTCTGGTGAACTTGGTGCTGGGGCAAGGACAACAGCACATATGCCCACAAAGAGGGCTCTAAGTGCCATGTCTGTCATGTGTGCTCTAGGTTCATCACCATGGCCCTATGGCATGCATCTCCTCCATACCTCCCTGATCACATGATGCTTCAGGGACTTCACAGGGCCAGTTTCAGTCATCCTCCTGGAGGAAGCCTCCAGATGCAGTGGATGTCATCATTCTATCCCTTTCAGTCTGAGTGTCAGCCTTCCCATTTACTCTTCCACCATCCAATACACCTGATGAGAATGTTCTAGGCAGAAGGCACATGAATCCCTCTCCCCAATGATCAAAAAGAAATGATCAAGAGGGTACTGATTTTGCTACTCAAATGTGAAAAATTGGAAACAAAAGCCATATTTCATACAACTTACTCACAATTAACTGTCCATAACATTTTTCTACACAATCTGAAGATGATTTCAATACAGGTGACTTTAACACTGAAGAGCCTCAATATGTCCACATTTCATCAATAAGAGACTATAAAAGGTTTGTAGGGGAAAATGTGAAGAAACTTAGAAGGCTCAAAAGGGGCTTTTAGCTGCTAAATAAGAATGGGCCAGACAAGCAAAAAAAATTGCTTTGGAGGTGTATCAAAAGTCTTTTTTTTTCAACCAGGGAAAATCATAAGAGAGAAATCTATTGTTGATTTAAAAAAAAGTTTTTAAAGCTATAAGAATTCTTGAACCTGAGTTTTTTATTCTCTTATTTCAACATTTTACACAAAGGTTCAGTGTAAAAACTAATGTACATTTGAATGAATGTTATAGGTCACTACAATTGCAAGCCAAATGTCTTTACTTTGTGGTCTATATCTCAGTTTTAAAACAGGATTTTTAGTGCATCTTCTTTCTATGACTATTGAATGTTATACTGTACATACTCTTATATGTCACATATAGACATCTTAGCGATATTGCAGGTTCTATTACTGACCACCACAATAGAATCACATGCTTTTTTTTTTGTTTCCCAGTGCATTTAAATGCTATACTTACACTATACTCTAGTCTATTAAGTGTGCATTCATATTATATCTTTTAAAAATGTACATACCTTAATTAAAAATCCTTTATTGCTAAAAAAAACCTAACCATCACTTGAACCTTCAGCAAGTTGTAATCTTTTTGCTGGTGGAGAGTCTTGCTTTGATGTCAGTGGCTGCTGAAGGATGGGGATGACTGACAATTTCTTAAAAGAAGACCACAATGAAATTTGTTGTGCATCAGTTGAATCTTCCTTTCATCTGAATACGAGAAGCCATTGTAAGATTATTAATTGGCCTGATTTCAATATTTGTTGTGTCTCAGAAAAAAGGGAGGCTTAAGTGTAAAAGTCAGTGGAGGAGTCAGAACACACATAATATTCACTGATCAAATTTGCTATTTTATGGGGTGAAATTTATGGCACCTCAAAACAATTACAATAGTAACAGAAGATCCTTAATCATAGCTCACTACAAAAGATATAATAATACTATGAGAATTACCAAAATGTGGCACACAGACATGCTGTTGGGAAAATGGCGCTGATATATTTGCTCAATGCAAGTTTGTCACAAGCCTTCAATTTATTAAAAAAAATAAAAAGTGTCTGCAAAGAACATTAAAACAAAGTGCAATAAAATAAAGTATGCTTATATGTTAAAAAAAAAAAAGACCAGTGATTTCCAATTGCATGTGTAGAGATAAAGAACTTGTTTCTTGCCAAATGGCAATATTTTGGACCTCACCTGAGCTCTCTCTAGAGACTCTCCGATGACTGACTAGTCATTCAAAATGTGTAATGAATTGAACTGGCTTAGGTTCTTCTAGGTGCAATTAGTGTATGATCAGAAATAAAATGGTGTTCTTAGGAAAGATAATTGTAGGTTTTAAGAAATGTGTAAGGAGATCAAATTTGATAAATGTGTCTTGCAGGCAGAAATTGTTCTCTCCCCTCACCCAAACCCATTCCCTATGAAATCAATGGTATCTCTATATTGGGGCTTCTTATAGACCGAATAAATATGTGCAATCATGAAGTCCCTTCCTCTTATGTTTAGTTGTGCCTCGTGCTAAATTTTCAGAGGGATTTAATTTGTGGCTAAAATTTGTGTTGGTAAAAATTTATTTCTTCATTGATAAGGTTCTGTGAATATTTCAAAACTCTGTGCCTCCATTACAATTAAGACTTGATTTTATGCATTTGTTTATTTCTTCAGTGTTTATGGTTGCTTACTTGTAATGCTTCTGAAGGTAATTGGGTAAGCAAACTTTGCTATACTTGTTACTGCATTAATAAATTAATCACTTGTAAAAGAAACGAATACAAAAGAATTGTTGGACTAAGGTCTGAGTGTCATCTACACTGTTAGATGCAATTTAGCTTATGGTTTATTTTGTTTACTTGCTTTTCTTTGTTAACAAAGAAGGGATCAATTCTTGTGGGTCTTGAGAAACTTTAGACAAATTTAATCTTGAGAAACTTTAGATTGGTAAGTGACTATGATATACTGTACAGTGGAGAAATAGATATGAAGTCAGAGGATTTGTGTTCTAATCCTTCATTTATAATTTATAACCTGTGTGACTTTCAGTAAGTTGCTTAATTTCTCTGGGCCTCAGTTTTCTCATCTGAAAGAAACTTTTTATTTGATTGCTGAGATACAAGTAAGTATGCATACAGAATTCACAGAGGAAATTTTACTTTCTCTTTGGTAGCTTTTAAAAGAGAAAGATGGAAAACAACTGTAAACATATTTGTGGGGAGAGACAGCCTTGAGCTTGCCATAACTCACTATCCAGACTATCATGGCCCTAAAAGTATAGCCCTATTTATTCCATTTTTCTCTTCTCTTTCTTCTTTTCTGATCTTAAGTAAATGGATATTGGAGATGGTGTTGAAGAATGAATCAAACTTTCTTTGTCTATCAATCAGCAACTTTTAAGTTAATCAATCAAAAAACTTAAGTACCTCTACTTAGTACCTTACCAGTCACTAAGTATAAGAGTTTACAAGTCACTTGCCAGAGTGGGTGACAACTCCAAAGGCAATCCCCCTTGGGCAGTGCTAGGCAAATTGAAAGACTGTGATTGGTTCCCTTAAAGTGGGGGATGTAAAATGGAGATTTGAACCCTAGACTTCAATCCCCAGAAGTCCTTGGTATTTCCCAGAGTTCCCTATAATCTCACCTGAGTCTCCACCTGGGCAAGATCACAATGAGTATATAAAACTGGCTCTCTGCCTAACACAAGGGCTCTACTCGGCCATTGCAAGATGTAGTAAGTAAACTCTGAATGGGCTAATTAGCCGTAGGCACGTGGTTTTCTTATTAGTATTTCTTTATTTCTTAATTTCTAATAATCTTTAATAAACCTCAAATACATAATACTTTTATTACTAGAAACTAAAATTTAATTTTTACAGGGAGCAACAGGAAGTGACATCGAGAAAACTGCTTTAAAAAAGGCCAGCTCAAGGATGCAGTGGTGCTCTCTGCTTTGGTGAGCCAGCCTGGAGGAGGAGACTCTCCTGGAGGAGGATTCTTCTGGGCAGGAGCTTTCTGTGCTAGAGGCCTGCTGGGTGAGGGACTGGAACCAAAGGAAGAGGCTTGCTTTGGTGGAACCCTTGCTGAAGATACCACCTGGAGATGGGCACTTGAGGGAGCCCTTGCCAAATGGTGAGCTGAACTTCTTCAGACAGAACTTATAGGGTATCTAGCCAGGCAATACTTTCTACTTCCTTCCTACATTTCTCTCTTTAACTATATCTTTATTAAACTAAATTGTTAAGAGTAGCTAACAGACTTGTGACTTAAGAGTTAATTTTTTAAAAATCAGTGACCACAAGATTACTTTAGAATTCTCATATTTAGCATAAAACCTAAATTTAAATTCTTACAGTGGAATGGACTAGATCACAATCTTGGGAGGTTTAAAAAACTGGGAAGTATCATCAGAAGTATTAGACTCCACAGCAGAGTCTGCCAGGAGCCTCAGCAGCCAAATGAGTAGCCCATGTGAATTTTCCAAAGACTGAAACTCTATGGGCCAGGTCCTTGTAACATGAAAAATGAGGGTTTTTTTACAGATGGTCTTTAAGGCTTCCTCTACCTCTATATCTATTATTTATTTCTATGGCCTCCCTCCTCTTTTTAAAGAATGAAGCACAGGCCAAGTAAGGTGATCTGAAAAATTTTCTCAGTCAGGTAGAGATTTACTTATGTGCTAAGTGACTTTATAGATCTACTTCAGTGAAAACCAGATACCACTGATTTGGTTCCTTATACTATAAACATTGGGGAGAATAATGCAATTTGATTACTATTTTATAGAGTCTGATGAAAGAGTCAAGTAACACCAGGAAAGATGTGAAAGAGACATTAAAATGAAGAGTGATCAGACTTTTGGTAGGGCTACAGGTTCAACCTGCTTCCCAAACTGGATGGTATAATTAGATTCTGTGGATTATGGGAGACTGTGCTCTAGAACTAAAATTGATGCATAGCTTATGCCAGGAATTGATTCATTGTGAGATCAGGTGGGAATTACCATGATCATATCGACTACTGATTTATGTAAAGGCTTTTGGCAAATAGCCTTGAATGAAGAAGCCAAGCCAAAAAAAGCATTTGGAACACCAGATGGAGAAAATGAGTTTAATATACTGTATTAGTCCAAATCTAAGCTGTACTTTTCTTCTTTTAAATTGGGCTTATAGAGGGAGTAGAGCTGCAATGGTGGGAAAAAGGCAGGGACCCACTTGATCTTCCCCAAATTCCCTTCCAAGAAACTTTAATATAATGTCTCAAAACAAATTCTGAAGCAGCAGAAAGGACAGAATGAAACAATTTTCCTACCCAAGGTAACTTAGAAGGGTTGACAGGAAAGGTCTGTCCCATCAGTAGGGGAATGGAACACAAACCAGTGACCTTGGACTGATGCCACATTGGCAAGCCAGCACAAGCCTTGGGAGAAGCTGAATTAGCAGCAACAGTTCTCAGAGCTCTCAGCCAAGAGACAGTGAAGGAGTAAAATGGCTGGTAAGAAGGAGATTATAAGGGTCCCTTTGGTGGCTCTAGGTGCAGGACTCTTTTGTATTGCCCTTACATAAATCCAGGTCATAGTCCCAGGGCCAGGAGGAGCACTAGGATACCAATGGTTGCAGTGGCAAGAAATTAGAGGACGCTGGTCACAGTTCCAGGGTAGAAAAGAATACAAATGGCTACTCAAAGACAAGAGCACAAACCAGAAGAGCAGGAACCATACCTCTTCTTAGATCATATCACCTTGAAATAACTGAGAACTTAGAGATCCCCAGAATCTCTATGAAAGCAGTTGCACAAAAATCCTGAAGTTTGGGATAGTGCTCCTCTTCACCATAGGAACAGAGTCTAACTTTAATAGCTTTTTAAGTTAAAAGTAAAGAAAAATACAGAACAAATGATCAAACAACTGAAAAAAGAAATTCAACATAGAAAGTTATTTTGGTGCCAAGAGAAGATCAAAATACAATCTCAAAAGAAGACAACAAAGTCAATGCTGTTGCATACAAAGCAACTGTCTTTATGGTGGTAAAGAACTGGAAATGGAAGCAATGACCACCAGGTGGGGAATGGCTAAACAAGTTGTGTCATATGATCATTATAGATTGTTACTATGCCAAAAGAAATAATGAATAGGTTGATTTTTGAAAAATATGGAAAGACCTACATGGAATTACGAAAAGTGAAAAGTGCACAACCAGAAGAACATTATATACACAATAGAAATATTGTGTGAGGAATGACTCTTCTATATCCACCTCCAGAGAAAGAAATGATAAATTGAAATAAGTAAGGCATGGTTTTATACATACCTATATCTTTTTGCCAAACAATGCCCTCTCTAATAGGGGAAGAGAAGGGTGAGAGTAAGGTAACTGGGTATTATAATGTAACAAACAAATAAGTTTCAAGTAATCATTTATTTTTATTTTTCATATATAACATAATATGTAACAACTATAATAAAATAATATGATTTGTTATAAATGTGTAATAAATTATAATAAACATTTTTATCCAAGAGAAACAAATTCTCACATTAGTTATGTCCAAAAATCTATGTCTTTTTTTCCCCATCCCTACCACCCCCCTCTCCAAGAAGGCAGGTAATATGATTATAGGTCGTACATATAATATATAACACATAGTTCCATGTTCATCATGTCGTAAAGCAAGAAACATATTGTGTACACTGGAGAAAAATTCATGGAAGAAATAATGTCAAGAGTAGCATATTTCAATCTGCATTCAGATTTAGTCTGTTCTTTCAATGGCAGTGGATATTCTTTTTCATTGTGAATCTCTTGGAGTTGTCCTGGATCCTTGCTTTGCTGATACTAAAGTTCACTGGAGAAAAAAATTCTTTTAAAATTAGAATTGGGCAAATGGAAACTAATGACTCCATGAAACATCAAGAAACAATAAAATGAAGTCAAAAGAATGAAAAAATAGAAGAAAATGTTAAATATCTCATTGGAAAAATAATGGATCTGAAAAAAAAAGATCCAGGAGTGAAAATTTAAGAATCATTGGATTATCTGAAAGCTATGATAAAATTACCCTATCTAATTCTAGAACCAGAGGATAAAATAGAAATTGCAAGAATCCTCTGATCACTTCCAGAAAGAAATCTCAGAATGAAAACCCATAGGAAACATTATAGCCAAATTCCAAAGCCAGAAAGAAAAAAATTCAAATATCATGGAGCCATGGTGAGGATAATACAAGTTTTAGAAGCTTCTACATTAAAGAATCAAAGAGCCTGGAATATTATATTCCAGAGAACAAAAAAAGTAGGATCGGGGACAGCTGGGTGGCTCAGTGGATTGACAGCCAGGCCCAGAGACAATAGGTCCTGTGTTCAAATCTGACCTCATACACTTCCTAGCTGTGTTACCCTGGGCAAGTCACTTAACCCCCATTGCCTAGCCCTTACAACTCTTCTACCCTGGAACCAATACACAGTATTGCTTCTAAGACAGAAGGTAAGAGTTAAAAAAAAAAAAAAGAAGATGGTAGGATTGCAACCAAGAATCACCTACCCAGAAAAACTGAGTAAAGCAAGAAACATATTGTGTATGAAGGAAGAAGAAACATGAAGAAACATGGTGTATGAAGGAAATTATTGAGGGGACATTGATCACTAGACTACAATCACAACTAGTGCACCCTGCAGTCAGCCAGGAAAAACCAGCAATTGAGGTAGAGGACAATGAGGCAGATGTCCTGGCTCACTATGTATGACGTGTGAAAGTTAGTGGGCAAAGAGAAAGTTTTATAAACTGAGGCCAGATACGATTTCAGCCTCTCTGATTTTAGTGTTGCTGCTGGCTTGGGGGCCCACTTGGCTGCTGCAGAACAGCTAGTTAAATGGAGGGGCTAGATTATGGAAAATTTTTCCTTAAAAGTAATCTACCTCCACTGTCTCTCTTTCATCCTTTGCCTCTTCTCCTTTTTGGTTGGTAAAGATTACAAATCTATAGCCAGTCTCTTAATTTTAATCATAACAAGGACAAAAAAGTGAATATTCAATGGAACAGAGGACTTTCAAACATTCCTAATGAAAAGAGCAGAGCTCAATAGCAAATTTGACCCTCAAATATAAGACTGAAGAGAAACATAGAAAGATAAAGTTTTCTTCCACAAAAGTACTAAAATGGGAAGATGTTTTATATGATGGCACATGTAAAATCTATATCAGATTACTTATGTCTCTATGAGGAGAACAGAGGAGGGAGAGGGAGAAAATTTGGTACTCAAAAAGAATTTTTAAGAATATTAAAAATAATTTTTACATATAATTAGGAGAAAATAAAATATAAAATTATTTTAAAATAACTTTTG
Source organism: Monodelphis domestica (assembly GCF_027887165.1). Taxonomy (NCBI): domain Eukaryota; kingdom Metazoa; phylum Chordata; class Mammalia; order Didelphimorphia; family Didelphidae; genus Monodelphis; species Monodelphis domestica. The sequence goes on along the minus strand of NC_077227.1, from coordinate 168,607,501 downwards.
CAAAAAAAGTGGGCTTAAATAAAACTAAGAGGAGTCTATAATTGATTGCTAATATAATTGATGCTAATTTTTCAATGTTTATCTGTATGTATTTTTTCTTTCAAAGGTATTTCATTTGAAATAATTAAAAATGATTATACAAAAATATTCATAGCCATATTCTTTGTGGTAGTAAAAAAATGGAAAATGAGGGGGTGTCCCTTGATTGGGGAATGGCTGAATAAATTGTAGTATATGATGGTGATGGAATACTACTGTACTATAAGGAATGATGAACTGCTGGATTTCTATGTGAACTGGAAAGACCTCCATGAACTGATGCAGAGTGAAATGAGCAAAACCAGGAGAGCACTGTACAAAGAAACTGAAACACTTTGGAACGATCAAATGAAATCAACTTTGCTACTAGTAGCAATTCAGTGATCCAGGACAATCCCACAAGACTTATGAGAAAGAATGCTATTCACATCAAGAGAAAGAATTGTGGGAGTTAGAAACACCGAAGAAAAGCATATGATTTATCACTTGCTTATATGGGTATGGTATTGGGGGTTTTGGTTCTAAAAGATCACTATTACAAAAATGAATAATATGGAAATAGGTATCAAGTGATAATACATGTATAACTCAGTGGAATTGCTTGTCAGCTCCAGGAGTAGGGAGGGAAGAGGAGAGGGAGAGAACATGAATCATGTAATCTTTTTAAAATATTTAAAAATAAATGAATAAATTACAGAAATAAAGATGAGGAAATTAAGCCTCAAAAAAAGTATGTCATTTGAGGGATAAATAAAAGAGAAACACTAGGGGGGAAATTTCAGATCTAGTGAAAGAACAAGTGCTGAATATACTGGACTGACTCTAGGATAATTTTTTTTTTTTAATTAATGACCATCAATAGCTCTTCCAGGTTCTCAGAACCAGAGTATTCAGACAAGGATAGTGGTATCAATCAATCAATGAACATTTACTAAAGAGCTGCTGAGAAGTAGCATGTTGTAATAGAGAGACAATCTCAAAACCAGCAAGACCTACCTTTAACTCCTACCGCTGGCTCATACTGTGTAATCCTGGGCAAATCACTTAACCCTTCAGTACTTTAGGTAACTCCCAAAGAGTATAAATTACAGAGAAGGTGCTAACCACAAATAAGAGAGTTTCCTGAATCAATCAAATCACACTCTTTTCCTATGTCTTATTAAGCATCTACTATGTACTAGACACTGGTAGGCACTGGTGTCATAAATACAAAGAACAAAATAATTTCCATTACTGTTGAGACTGCAAATTCACCTTTAATTCATTCATTCATTCTGGAAGCATTTATTAAGTGTCCACTGTACAATGTATTAGGCACTTTGTCAGGTCAGGGTATACAGAGATAAAAACAGTCCCTGCCCTCAAGAACTTTATATACTTTCATGATGGGAGCATTATGATGGGGAAAACAATATATATGTAAATAAGAAAATATAAAATCTAAACAACATGGGGGGCAGCTGAGCTCAGTGGATTGAGAGTCAGGTCCAGAGAAGGGAGGTCCTAGGTTCAAATCTGGCCTCAGACACTTTCCAGCTGTGTGACCCTGGACAAGTCACTTGACCCCCATTGCTACTCTTCTGCCTTGAAACCAATACACAGTATTGATTCCAAGATGGAAGGTAAGGGTTTAAAAAAAAATCTAAACAACATGGTGGTGGTGCTGATGGTAGTGATGAGGACCATAACATTGAGACCAGGAAAGGTTTCTTATAGGTGGTAGTGCTTGAGCTACTCCCTGGGGATTTTAATAGATAAAAGTGAAGATGGAATGTCTTCTAAGCATAGGGGACTGACCATGCAAAGGAATGGACATTGGAGACAGTTTATCCTGTATAGGAAGCCAAGTCATCAAGTTTGACTGCAATGTAGAGTATGTGAATGGGAGTAATGTATAATAAACCTGTAAAAGTAGGTTGGAACCATATGGTGAAGGGCTTTTTCCAAAGGTTGGTTAATAAGTTATTAAACAGGCTAGCAGAGTTTGCTGTAGCCTACAAAAATTACATCACTGTATTTAGCCAGAGTTTTCTTGAACATATGGAACAGCTCACATTGGTGCTAAGTGTAATTCATAAAACAGGACTTGTGGCGAAACTTAGCGAATGCTCATTTGGACTTCTACAGGCTAAGTATTGAGGGTAATAAATGGGAAATGGACACATGATCTCCTTGCAAGGATGATAAAATAGATCTTATTTTATTTAGGGCAGTATAAGTTTATTTAAAGTTTTTAACTTTACTTAAAGTATTTACTTTTTTGGAAGTTAACAATAGCCAAGAAACAAGCCAGGCCATTTGGGAAACTAGTGCTCTCTTGTTCCTCATTTTAGGACTATAGCAGGTCTATTGTCTGTCTCAACACAGAAAGCAAAAACCAATAAAGTTATCTGAACTCTGGCATCAAGAAGCTTTTGAAATAACCTTTGCCTTTTGTTTCTACAAGTTCTGAAAGCCCCTGTCTTTTCAGACCTTCTAGAACAGCAATGAATGTATCTGATACTATACTAAGTGAAATTTGGTTACAAGGCTGTGAGAATATAAAACATCTTGTAAATACCTCAGTATAGAATTATTGCCAAGGAAAAGAAATGTGTCTTCTATCCAGAAGGAATGTCTGGCAATTGTTCTGGCTTTGGATAAGATCAGGGGATAGTTGCTGGCCAGGAATTTACCTTGTGGATTGATTAAGTCCCAATTTGGATAAAGATTATTCAAATCACCAACAGCATTTTGTAGACATGCTTCTGGAAGCTTCAAGTCTTTCAAATGAATGTTCAATTTGATCTTAAATAAGAGGTTCTCCTAGAGTAGACACTTTCTAAAGGAGAAAATAGAAACTTAAAGCACTTTAAGAAACATTAATTAAATATGAGCTGTGCTTTAAAATTCCCATAAAGAGAAGAGCTAAGTGAGGACAGAGAATAGGAAGAGATCACTATAACTATGTACCTATTCAAATTTTCATAAAAGGGATGGGGAAAGTATTGGTTTTAAAGTCAGAAGACCGTGTTTTTGCAAATTGAGTACTTACCAACTGTGGAATGGCTAAATAAATTGTACTATGTGACAGTAACAGCATATTCTAATGATTATAGGGGGCAGCTAAAAGGCTCAGTGGATTGAGAGCCAGGCCTAGAGATGGAAGGTCCTGGGTTCAAGTTTGCCCTCAGAAACTTCCTAGTTATGTGACCCTGGACAAGTCACTTAACCCATATTGTCTAGCCCTTACTGCTCTTCTGCCTTAGAACCAATATACAGAATTGATTCTAAGACAGAAGGTAAGGTTTTCTTTTCTTTTCTTAAATAATGATTATAGAGAATTTAGAAAAATATAGGAAGACTTATATGAACTGATGCAAAGTAACATAGGAACTAAGAAAACTCTGTGTGGGTATACATATATATGAAGACTGAGAATTTAGTTAATGTATAACAATGTAAATAAAAAGAACAATAAAATGAAATTCAGTGTTGTGTAATTAGAATGGCCAATCAGCCCCAGAGAAGAGACAAGGAAATATGCTTCCTTCTTAATATGTTTTACATATAATTTATATGTGTATATGTTGTCTCCTCCTCTAGAACATAACCTTCTTGAGAGCAGAGTCAATAAGTGCTTTTCTAATTCAATGTGCAGCCCATAAGGATGTTTGGTTTAGTGGCTAGATTTCTGTTCAAGTTTGACATGATCTAGTCCATACTCATTAAATTGTACTCAGTTGAATCAGAAGATCGAAGAGAGGGGGGCAGAGTCAAGATGGCAGCTTAGTAAGCAGCAAAAGTTCAGACCCCGTGGAAGACCCTTCCTTACCGATACAGACTGAATGCTCCTAGGGCACCGAAATCCAAGCTAAACAACAGGACAGAAGCGGGGAACCCTCCTTCTGGATTCAAATCAAAAGGTATGCCCCCCAAAAGCTGGAATCCGAGAATACTCAGGGCTAAGGGGAAGGCAGAGGGTAGGTCCCAGGACCCCTCCCCCACAACCCAGAGCGCTGAGCCCGCGGCATCAGCGGGAACCTCTGAGCGGGCAAAGGTGCTGGTTTGGAGGGTCTACCTTGTGAGCAGCGGGGCGCCAGGCTCGGAGCATCCAGCTTGGACAGCGGGGAGGAAGCCAGGGAGAGATGGGGCCATGGCTGGGTCCCTCCATTGGGCTCCAGCCTCACCTTTGCCTTGGGGCACAACCAGATCAATCCAGTTGAACCTAATTCAATCAGAACTCCTCAGAGTTTAGGGAGGCGGGCACTTGTGGACAGCGGAGAAGCAGCTGGAGAGAACTGGAGAGAGCCTGAGTGGCCCAGCCTTCCCGGAGTCTTCAGAGCCTCAGAACTTCATACCACATACAGCCCAACCCACTTGAACTCAATCCAATCAAAAGCCTCCAGAGGACAGGGAAGCTAACATTCCTCCCCTAGAGACTGTGCCAAGAGATCTGACAAAGCTTCAAGAGGGGAGACTGACAGCCCCAAAACCAAAACAAAATGAGAGGAGCAAGAGCACAGCCAAATACAGGGAGCAAAAAAGGTGTAAACTCGAGCAAACAACAGAAAAAGAAGAAAGAAATTACAATAGACAGCTTCTGCACAGGTAATGAGCAAAGAGCGAATGAAACAGAGGGGGAGGGATCAGCAAAGGAAAAATCAGAAATCCCAGTGAATTGGATACAGGCTTTGGAAGAACTCAAAATGCAATTCAAAACACAATTAAGAGAGGCTGAAGACAATTGGGAAAAGAACTTAAAAACTAAGATAAGTCATCTAGAAACAGAAAATAGTGTCTTGAAAGCCAAAATCAACCAGCTGGAAAATGAGGCAAAGGAGATGAAAGATGAGGCAAAGCAGATGAAAGATGAGGTGAAGAAGATGAAAGATGACCTCCAAAGAAAATCCGACCAAAAGGAAAAGGACAACCAAAAAACTAAGGATGAAATCCAGTCTTTAAGAACCAGAATACAACAACTAGAATCGAGTGACTTCACAAGGCAGCAGGACTCTATAAAACAAAACCAAAAGAATGAAAAAATTGAGGAAACTATGAAGCATCTCATTCACAAAACAGAGGATTTAGAAAATCGTTCAAGGAGAGACAATTTAAGAATTATTGGCCTACCAGAAGACCATGACAAAAGAAAAAGCCTGGACATTATATTACAGGAAATTATTAAAGAAAACTGCCCCAAAATCCTAGAACAAGAGGGAAAAGTGGAGATTGATAGAATCCACAGATCACCTCCTGTACTTAATCCCCAACTGACAACACCCAGGAATGTTATAGCCAAATTCAAGAACTATCAGACCAAAGAAAAGATATTACAAGCTGCCAAGAAGAAGTCATTCAGATACCAAGGAACCACAGTGAGGATAACTCAGGATCTGGCTGCATCCACACTGAAAAAAAGAAAGGCATGGAATACGATATTCCAGAAAGCAAGGGAACTAGGTCTACAACCAAGAATCAACTACCCAACAAAACTGACTATATTCTTTTTTTTTTTTTAACCCTTACCTTCCGTCTTGGAGTCAATACTGTGTATTGGCTCCAAGGCAGAAGAGTGGTAAGGGCTAGGCAATGGGGGTCAAGTGACTTGCCCAGGGTCACCCAGCTAGGAAGTGGCTGAGGCCAGATTTGAACCTAGGACCTCCTGTCTCTAGGGCTGGTTCTCAATCCACTGAGCTACCCAGCTGCCCCCAAAACTGACTATATTCTTACAGGGGAAAGTATGTTCATTCAACAAAATAGAAGAATTCCAAGAATTCGTAAAGAAAAGACCAGACCTGAACAGAAAATTTGATGTCCAAGCACAGAACTCAAGAGAATCATCAAAAGGTAATTAAAAAAGAGGGGGAAAAAGAAAAACAAAAAAAAAATTTTTAAGAGACTCAATAAGTTAAAATGATATGTATCCCTATAAGAAAAAAGGTCATTGGTAACTCTTAAAAACTGTTGTTATTACCTGGGCAGCAAAAAGAAGTATACTTAGAGGGAACAGCAACAAACTGTATAGGATGAAAGGACAAGACATAAATAGGTATATAGATATATGCATGCAAAAATATATACGCACAAGTATGCATATATATATATATATAACTAGAGCTTAAATATAGGTTAATATTAAAAGAAATGGGAAAAGAAACAAATGGGGGTAAATTTATATGTCATAAAGAAGCTCATGGTGGGAGGGGGGAGAACATCAATACACTGGAAGGGTAAAGAGGTCGGAGATAGGAAATACTCAACTTTTACATGATTTGAAAGTGACTCAAAGAGGGAAAAACAATCCAATCCATTGGGGGGCAGAGAATAGATTTGCACCCTATAGGGGAGTAGAAGGGTAACAAACGGTCTGGTGGTGAGGGAAGCAGTACAAGAGAGGGAGGGTGTGTGGGGGGTTAATTTTAGAATGACTATAGGGAAAATAAGGGGGGGATAAATAGGGAGGGGGTAGAAAGGGAAGTAAAATAAGGGTGGAAACAAGGGGGACTGTTCAAAAGCAAACATTGGTGTAGAAGGAAATAGTGAAAGAAGAAAAGGCAGGAAAAGGAGCAAAAATCAAAATGCTGGGAAGTACACAGCTAGTAATCATAACTCTGAATGTGAATGGAATGAACTCACCCATAAAACGCAAGCGAATAGCAGAGTGGATTAGAGTCCAAAACCCTAATGACTTGAACATGAAGGAAACTATAAGAAAATTAGATGAGCACAGAATGGTATACATGTCAGACCTTTGGGAAGGGAAAGATTTTAAAACCAAGCAAGACTTAGAAAGAGTCACAAAATGTAAAATAAGTAATTTTGACTACATCAAATTATAAAGTTTTTGTACAAACAAAACCAATGTAACTAAAATCAGAAGGGTAGAATTGGGAAACAATCTTCATAAAAACCTCTGACAAAGGTTTAATTACTCAAATTTACAAAGAGCTAAATCAATTGTACAAAAAAATCAAGCCATTCTCCAATTGATAAATGGGCAAGGGACATGAACAGGCAGTTAGCCAAAGAAATCAAAACTATTAATAAGCACATGAAAAAGTGTTCTACATCTCTTATAATCAGAGAGATGCAAATCAAAACAACTCTGAGGTATCACCTCACACCTAGCAGATTGGCTAACATAACAACTATGGAAAGTAAGGAATGCTGGAGGGGATGTGGCAAAGTGGGGACACTAATTCATTGCTGGTGGAGTTGTGAATTGATCCAACCATTCTGGAGGGCAATTTGGAACTATGCCTAAAGGGCGATAAAATACTGTCTGCCCTTTGATCCAGCCATAGCACTGCTGGGCTTGTACCCCAAAGAGATAAGGAAAAAGACTTGTACAAAAATATTCATAGCTGCGCTTTGTGGTGGCCAAAAATTGGAAAATGAGGGGATGCCCTTCAATTGGGGAATGGCTGAACAAATTGTGGCATATGTTGGTGATGGAATACTATTGTGCTAAAAGGAATAATAAAGTGGAGGAATTCCATAGAGACTGGAACAACCTCCAGGAAGTGAAAAAGGAGCAGAACCAGGAAAACATTGTACACAGAGACTGATACATTGTGGTACAATCAAAGGTAATGGACTTCTCCATTAGTGGCAATGCAATGTCCCTGAACAATCTGCAGGGATCTAAAAAATACTATCCACAAGCAGAGGATAAACTATGGGAGTAAAAACACCTATGAAAAGCAACTGCTTGAATACAGGGGGCGAGGGGATATGACTGAGGAGAGACTCTGAATGAACACTCTAATGCAAATACCAACAACATGGAAATGGGTTTGAATCAAGAACACATGTGATACCCAATGGAATTGCGCGTGGGCTATGGGAGAGGTGGTGGGAGGGGGGAGGGAAGAAAAGAAAATGATCTTTGTTTCCAATGAATAGTGTTTGGAAATGACCAAATAAAAATTAAAAAAATTAAAAAAAAAAAGAAGATTGAGGCTAATTTAAGAACATAGGAATAATAGTTGACATGATTAGGACTTGAACTCAGGTTTGATATAAGGACATTTGAGGAGAAAAATTGTAAAGTCGTTCCCTCACCCTTGAGTGGAAAAAAATCAATTTTACAATTATAAGGGGAGAGGTCTGGTTAGGTAGCAGTATTTCTGATAAATGTCTGGAAATTTTGATGGACCTAGAGCTTCATAAGCATCAATAATATGATATGGAATACTAGAAATTTAGTGCAAATTTAGGCTTCTTTAAGAGGGTCTGAACATTCAGGGCTAGAGAAGCGACAATTTCATAACTATGCCCTTATAGAGGGCAGTTAACTGGAGTATTGGATCCTTTCTTGCTGCCATCTTTTAAAAAGAGTACTTATTAGCTGAAGAACATTCAGAGAAGGGCCACTAGCACAGATAAAGTACTTTTAATTGATGTCATATGAGCACTGGTGGAAGGAACTGGAAATATTTAACCTGGAGGAAAAAAAATAGCAGACTTAATGGAGATAATTAAGCAGCTGTGGCTCAGAGAAGTCACTGTGACTTACTGGTTAAGAGTACAGTGTCTGAAATCAGGAAGACCTAAATTCAAAACCAGTCTCTCACTCTTCCTAACTGTGTGACCCTGAGCAAGTCATTTAATTTCTAATTGCCTGACAAAAGGATTCACTGGATAAGAAATTGGAACACCACTTAAGTATCCTTCCCAAGAAAACTCCATGGATAGCTGCTGTCCAGAGTCAGACATGACTGAGCAGCAAAAGGAGACCATTTAGCTTTCATAAGGAAGGACTAGGATTGTTCTGCTTGGTCCCAGAGGACAGAGATATAAGCAAAGGATAGACATTTGAAAGGAGCTTTGTGGCTTGATGTGATGAAAGAATAATTAAGCTATCCAAAAGTAGAAAGGATTGTCTCTGGAAAGTAGTGAGTCCCCCTTCATCTGCAGTTTCCTTTCTTTTCCTTTTCTTTCTTTTCCTTTCCTCCTTTTCCTTTCCTCTCCTCTCCTCTCCTCTCCTCTTCTTTTTAAATTCTTACCTTCTGTCTTAGTATCAATTCTAACATAGAAAAGCAACAAGGACTAGGCAATCAAGGTTAAGTGACTGGCCCTGGCACTCTATCCATTGTGCTATCTAACTGTTCCTATCTGCACTGTTCAAGTAGAGGTTGAGGAGCATTTGTCAGATATGGTGTGAGAGAAAATTATTATAGGGGATGGCTTCCAAGGAAGCTTCCAAATCTAAGAATCTGTGATATGTTCAGTTCTAGTACGGCACTTTTTCCATTCTATCACAACACACTTTGTCTCATTCATATTTAGCACTTGGTCAAATATTTATTTATTTTTTAAGAAAATAATTGCATTCTCACAGGAAAAAAACCACAATCTTGTACAAGAGTACTAGAGATAAAAAACAATGCCCTACGTTCAGTGACTAATCAATGGGGCCTAAGATAACCAAGATACTACTGCCACCTGCTGGGAGTTGTTGGCATTCCAGTCATCAAGTGGCAGAACATCATCATAAGATTCCTAGGGGCACATCTTTCCAATTCAACATTTTTCATTTATAGCAAACATTACACCTGCTTATGCATTTTATCCAATAATTCTTCCGTTTTACCCTTGAGCTGCTTCCTAACTATCTGTTCCCAATATCTACTTATTACTTGTCACTGGTGAAATGTTGACTTGAGGCTTATCTTTTGTTTGGAGATTTGAATTTATTAAGTTTCTTCATTCTACAACCAGTCTATCCATTTGCCACATTTGGAGAGAAGGAAGATTATTTCAGAACTTAAAGCACTGACATTTCTTCCCATAATTTCCTTTTTTATAAAAATAACATACGGCTTATTGTCAAATGAAAGTTAGGGGCAAATAATGAAATGGTATTACTCTGACAAGGTGAAACCTAGCAACGAGTTTACAGTTTATATCCTGGAAGGCTACATGACTTCCCTTAATTTCTCTGGGCCTTAGTTTCCTGTGAAATAGGGGAGATGAACTAGATTCCTTTTAACTTGAACACCCCATGTCTCTGCCATCCCCTTGGAGAAGATTCAATGGCTTGATAAAAAGTTAATTTAATATAATCAATGGTAATAAATCAGAACTTATTGCTGGATACCCAACTAAGCATTAAAAATGTGAATTTCCCTGAGGGAAAAAAGTGTACAATAAATAAATTAATAATAATTTGAAATAAATTGTTTGTTTGGCATTGGGTATTTGGAGTATTGTTTATTATTGTTTATTTCATTTGAGTCCAACTCTGTGTGACCCAATGTGGGATTTTCTTGGCAAGATACCGGAATGGTTTGCCATTTCCTTCTCAAGCTCATTTTACATATGAGAAAACTGAGGCAAAGAGGGTTAAGCGACTTGCCCAGGGTCACACAGCTAGTAAGTGTCTGAGGCACAGTGGATAGAGTGCCAGGCCTGGAGTCAGGAAGACTCACCTTGCTGAATTCATCTGGCCTCAGACACTTACTAGCTGTGTGACCCTGGGCAAGTCGCTTAACCCTCTTTGCCTCAGTTTCCTCATATGTAAAATGAGCTTGAGAAAGAAATGGCAAACCATTCTGGTATCTTGCTAAGAAAATCCCATTTAGGATCATGGACAGGACTGAAAAAATGACTAAAATTTACTAATTAAGAACTGAATGTGTCCAAGGTGTTGTTGTTTTTTTTTTAGAATCTAAACTCAAAACACTTTATTCTGAGCTATTTCTAGACTTGTTTGGCTTGGATCCAGAGTGCAAAACTGGAATAAAGTAAAACTTGTAAAGAGGCACACTTGGGCTCCATTTAAGGGACACAATTAGTGTTATCTAAAGGCGGAATGGGCTGCCTAAGAAGGTAGTGGTTTCCCCCTTACTAGAGCCCTTCAAATAGAGTTCTGGAGGGTATGACACAGAGGACAGATTTCTTTAGCTGTAGGGTTAGCAAGATGACCTCTAAGGTCCCTTCCAACTCTGAGATCCTGTGATCATCAGGGCTAATCACAAACTAATAGAACACAGAGAACCCTGCAAATGTAATAGGATTATACGTTTTACTGTCACTTTAAACTGCTGTGGAGTAGGAATGTTAGCTAGCACAGTGGATAGAGACTTTGACTCAAAAGGACCTGGGTTCAAATATGATCCAGACACTTTCTAGCTGTGTGACCCTGGGCAAGTCACTTAACCCCAATTGCCTAGCCCTTACTGCTCTCCTGTCTTAGAACTGATACTAAGACAGAAGGTAGGGGTTGTGTTTTTTTTTTCTTTAATGCAAAAGGTAAAGTGTATAGATTGTTTAATCCATAATAATTTACTATGGACATAGGGACAGTGAATAAATCTGTCATTTCATTGGTAGAGGGTACAGTTGAAAGAAGAAATTCCACCTACCAATGAAGCACTTTCTCTGTAATGTATTGCCTCAGAATAATGAGTTTCATTTTGAGGTTCAAGAACTCACTTCTTGGGGTTAGCAATGTTAGTCCATGGGATTTGAGCTAAAAATTCTGATGGCATATCCATTACAAGAAATCTTGAAATGATCATGGACCATCACAAATGGTCGGTAGAAACAAATTTTATATATAGCCTCTCATTGTAGGATTAAAAGACTGTTTGAAAATTTATCCTCTACTTATGTTATTATATTTCTGTTTGGTGGATTTTCAAATGAAATGGTCGGTAACACAGGCCTGTCACTCAGTAGAATTTCTAGGTTGATGTAGCTGTTAAACCAGTGGTAGGAAAGAAAAAAGTCACGTAGGAAGAGATTCTCATAGTTTCATTTATGAATGAACATTGTTAAAAATAAAGCAATACTTACGTGTACATATCCTTGAACTTAAAGCACATTTATCATTTAATACTGTCCTTGTCATTAGCTAGTAGATAGATATATATTTTATGATAGCTAGTTATTCACTCTTCATCAATTGGTTAAGCAGCTGAAAATAAAAAATAAATTGCCAACTCTCAGAAAGATTATATACAATTCTTCTCCCATTTTCTACTTGAATAAGCATTTTTACTTTATTCTTGCTTTAAATCAAAATGTAGAAATTAACTCCCTATATAACCAGATTTGACCCTGTTTTTCTGTTGAACCAATACTTGTGAACTTATTCAAATAAAAAAAAAATCCAATGTCAAAATTGAGTTTCTTGATTATTATGTTGTATTAAACATCTTCCAAGTTGTAAGTTATTTTAATAAAGATGGTATTTTATATTTTATTCAACAACATTTGTAAAATAAAGACATTTAATATGAAGTCTAATAGAAAATAGTAAGTATATAAAATTTAATATGAAGTCGTATTGGATACTTCTTTTAATTTCTACAGGATATCCCTCATAAAATATTTCTAATTATTCCTAATTATTATAATTCTATATTTTATTATAATTCTATATTGTGGTATATTATGATAATTATTAAGTTTATAGGTAGAATAAAATATATTTTATCATTGTATTTGAAACAAAGCACTATGAGGAGAACTAGTGCCTTGGACAGTTACTTAGAGTACTTAAAGGTTAATTAAAACTTGTCTTACATCTGATATTTTGTTAACCTGAATGCTTGTAAGGTAGTTGAGGGTCTTTTCCCTTTTGTTATGGAGATATAGACACAAACAAAAACCTGAAATTCCAAGTGGAAATCCTGATGGGGAGTAAAAGAGATACATTCTGGCATTCTTAAGGAAAACTTTGTTATGTATGTTGGAGGGGAGAGATGGATGAGACACAAGAAATATATTATTAGCCTAAGTGCTTGCCCAATATGAATCCTTTTCCTTTTGTTGTGGTGGTCTAGAAACAACATTATTTCAGTCCCCTGAGAAAATCTTGGGTGAGGGAGTGGCTTAAGTTTTGTTTGTTTGTTTTTTTAAACCCCAACCTTCCACCTTAAAATCAATACTGTGTAGGCAGAAGAGTGATAAGGGTTAGACAATGGGGGTTAAAGTGACTTGCCCAGGGTCACATAGCTAGGCAGTGTCTGAGATCCAATTTGAACCCAGGACCTCCTGTCCCTAGGCCTGGCTCTCAATCTTTGAGCCACCTAATTGGCCTCTTGGAAATGGCTGAAGTTTTGATGTTCTCATGGGAGTTCTGAGAGATAAGAGAAAGTCTCAAGTCTGAACCCAATCTGCATAAACTTAGACCTGCACTTCTAATATACAGGTTAAATACAACAAATGCCTATATTTATTTCCCTCTGCCATGCTAGTGTACTGCCTGACAGTTTTTGAGAAACCTGAGAACAGTTTAATAAACTGAGGAAGAATACAGTAAACAATTAGGAAAGTAGCATACAATCACAAAATTGTAAAAATAAGCAACTTGCTCTTGGGGTGGGGTTTAATGATGAAGCAGGTGACCCTCTTTCTCAGGGCAAAGTGGTAGACTCAAGATGTAGAATGAGATACATATTTTTGGACCTGGGCTAATGTGGAAATTTGTTTTGTTTGACTGTATTTGTTATAAGGATTTTGTTTTTATTTTTCCTCTTCCTGTGGGGAGGAAGGGAAAAAGAATAAAGGCTTGTTATGGAAACATTAATAAAAATGGGAAATGTTAGTGGAAAATATTAATAAAAAGACAAAAAGAAACTAACAGAGTATCCATTCATTCCAATTTTTAGTATTTTCAAATATAGCACACACTAAGAATTTTCTTTCTATAAACAATTTTTAAAATGCCACATACCTATTTGGTACATTTGGTATATTTCCATTGTAACAAATTTAGAAACAAGGTAGTAATTTGTACCTCCTTCTCAAGTCCACTTTTCAAACATAAGGCATTCATAAGTCTGTTTCCTGAACCCCCCCAAAAAAAAGGACAAGACTTTCTTTGGACATCTACATCATTAAGATAAGATGGCATGAAATCACAACAATTTTCTTATCAGAGAATTTTCTAGCCAATTTCAAGTTGCAAAATCACCTTATTGCTTTTTAATATCCTAAATGTTCTCATACTTAACTGTTTTGATCATACTGTATATCAGTCATTTACCTCTTGAAGTGTTGTGGAGCCTTGTGTCCATTAAAATAATTGCTGTCAAGCTAAAATTGGCTGTGTGCTGAGGATAATTCAGAGTCTGTGTTGTTTTTGCACGGATACATGTTAGTCTTTTTATATCTCTAAGCACAAAGCAGTAAGACACTTAAGAATGAAATGTACTATATGAATGGAAATGTTTTTCTCACCTCCCAGGATGCTTTTTCATTTCCATTCTGGACTCACTGAGCTTCACATCCTTGATTTCTCATTCTTACACCCCCCCCCAAATCTGTTGTAAATCTTGTCATTTCTCCTCCTCAACATCTTTTTTTTTTAACCAACCCCTCTTTCTATTCAGTCATCCCCTTAATTTGGATCCTTTAGCTCTCCCTGCACTATTGCAAAAGTCACCAAATTGGTCATCCTTCTTTAAGTCCCTACTACTCCAATCTCTCCTCCAGTAAGTTAAAGTGATTTTCCTTAAGTATCTGACCACACCACTCTCTTACTAATTAAACTCTATAGCTCCCTATTGCCTATAGAAGCACATAAAAACTTTCAAAGCCTTTTAATTATGTGACACTGAATAAGTTATTTAACTTCTGCTTCAGTTTCCTCAATTGTAAATGGGAATAATAATAGCACCTACTTTGCAGGGCTATTATAAGGATCAGGTGAGATATTTTTGAAGCACTTAGCACAGTGCTTCATAGAATAAGTGCTAAGTATAAGAATACTTGTTCTCTTCTTCCTTTCCCTTTCTTTACCCCAGGGAAAGAAAGAAAGAAAGAAAGAAAGAAAGAGAGAGAGAGAGAGAGAGAGAGAGAGAGAGAGAGAGAGAGAGAGAGAGAGAGAGAGAGAGAGAGAGAGAGAGAGAGAGAGAGAGAGGGAGGGAGGGAGGGAGGGAGGAAGGAAGGAAGGAAGGAAGGAAGGAAGGAAGGAAGGAAGGAAGGAAGGAAGGAAGGAAGGAAGGAAGGAAGGAAGGAAGGAGAAGGAAGGAAAAGAAAGAAAGACAGATAGAAAGAAAGAAAGAAAGAAAGAAAGAAAGAAAGAAAGAAAGAAAGAAAGAAAGAAAGAAAGAAAGAAAGGAAGGAAGGAAGGAAGGAAGGAAGGAAGGAAGGAAGGAAGGAAGGAAGGAAGGAAGGAAGGAAGGAAGGAAGGAAAGAAAGAAAGAAAGAAAGAAAGAAAGAAAGAAAGAAAGAAAGAAAGAAAGAAAGAAAGAAAGAAAGAAAGGAAGGAAGGAAGGAAGGAAGGAAGGAAGGAAGGAAGGAAGGAAGGAAGGAAGGAAGGAAGGAAGGAAGGAAGGAAGGAAGGAAGGAAGAAAGAAAGGAAGGAAGAAAGGAAGAAAGAAAGAAAGAAAGAAAGGAGGAAAGGAGGAAAGAAAGAAAGGAGGAAAGGAGGAAAGGAGGAAAGAAAGAAGGAAAGGAAGGAAGGAAGGAAGGAAGGAAGGAAGGAAGGAAGGAAGGAAGGAAGGAAGGAAGGAAGGAAGGAAAAGAAAGAAAGAAAGAAAGAAAGAAAGAAAGAAAGAAAGAAAGAAAGAAAGAAAGAAAGAAAGAAAGAAAGAAAGAAAGAAAGAAAAAAGAAAAGAAAGAAAGAAAAGAAAAGGAAGGAAGGAAGGAAGTATCTCAATGACTTTGGAGGTCCAGAGGACTTTCCACTTTTCTTACGATATCCTAGTAGTATCCCAAGATCAACTGAAAGCAGTATCTACATTGAGAACCAAGTATAGACTGGATTCAGATTTAAGGCTCTATCAAGAAAAAAAAAACAGAAAGTTCTATCATTGTTAAGGGAACTATATTGAATATTCTAACAAAAGCCATCCCTGAATCTATGAATTATCTCTTTTCTACACATGCTTTCTAAGTGTGAGCCCACTTTTCCCTGTACCTAGAGTCTTTTCAGATTCAGATTCAGAGACTTATTATCTGGGAAAGCTACTTAATCACCTTCTGCTTCAGTTTCCTCATCTGTGAAATAGAGAAAATAGCATTTACTTACCAGGGTTGTTGTGAGAATAAAATGAAATAATAGTTGTACTTTGTAAATCTTGAATGCTATTTATTATGATGAATGTTTTGTGTCAACTGATTTACTGTACCACCTTAGAAAATATACCTTTCTAAAAGTTAAAGATATATGAATAAGTTATATCACCTGATGATTATGATGAGGATCATAAAACATCCTCTTGAGCTACACAGAGCAAAGGAAATTTAGTCCTCCAACCTTTGAGTACCCCTAGCACCTGTAGTAGTCATTCCTGGAAACCTGACCTATTATTGTGAATACAATTTGAAACATTTGTTCCAGTGTGTAAGCTACAATTGCAAACAGAAATTCACTAGAAACACATTCACTAGAAAAGTTTTAATTGATTAAGAATCAAGTTCTAACATCCTGTTTATATTCTAGGGCAATGATGGTAAATCTTTTAGAGATAGAGTGCCAGGTCCCCCTCCCTCCAGACCAAATGCCATGCCCACCCCCTTACCCCACAAAGGGGAGAGATGATGTGCTCTTATTGGGCTGCTAGGCAGAGGGGTGGGTGAAGTGAGGAAAGTCATCATTGAGTGCAAAGGGGGAGAGGGGAGTGATCCAAGTGTTCCCCTCCCCTGCAGCTCTGCTACATGTGAGCCATCCACCTTACCTCCTTTGTGTTCCCATTGGGCTGCTGGGCAGAGGGGTAGGGATGTGAAAAAATGTCATCTGGTGTGATGGAGACAGGGAGGGGAACAGTTGCATCCCAGTCTCTCTGCCTTTCTAGTATTGAACTTGATGGATGGGGGTGAGGGGAGGGTAGAGAGCACTCTGCAGACCATCTTTGGCAACTGTGCCATAGTTTCACCATCACTGTTCTAGGGAATCATGAACCACTAAGCTAGTTGACTAAGGGATGATGGATCCATACTCTCATATCTGGTGTCATTGAAGTGCTTAATGACTTATGACCTGTGTAACTAGAATTCATTCCCCTCCCCACCCCCCAGTGCATCCTACCTCACTGTGTGACTAGATGTCACATGAATACTCCAAACAGCGGTCCCAGGTGAAGAGCCCTAGGAGCATGACTCAGAACTGAAGGTTACAAGTCTGGGTCTAGAGAGAGGATAAAGTATGGGACACACCCAGGGGCTCTATTCCCTTGGAGGTGGTGAGGAAAGACCATGACTGAGAGAGACAGCCATGTGAAGAAACATGTGATCAAAGTTAGGTTAGATTAGGCTTAAATCTATATATCTGCTTTCTCTATTTCAAGTGATTATTAATAAACTCTATGGAAAATAAGAACCTGGGGTTATTGATTTAAATCTAACAAACCAATCACCATTTATTGTCTACTATGTTCCAGGATCTTTGCTATGGGCTGGGGATATAAAAAGCAAGAAATAAAACTATCTCTGCCCTCAAAGAGTTTATATTCTACTGGGGGAAAAATACTATCCTCACAAATATATATATATATATATGATATAAACAAAATAAATACATGATGATGGGGGAATGGAAAACACTAATAATTGGGAGGTTTGGGAAAGGTCTTTTGAAGGAAGTGATGATTGAACTTAAAATAACTAAAGTAATTCATTTGTTACATTATAGTAAATAAAATCAATTCAATAGGAATAAGATATCTTCAAGACAGAGTAGACTTTCTTTTTTTAATTTTATTAATGAAGAACTTAATAGTTCATAGTAATGGACTAGTTAGTCTAAATAATCACCTATTTTTACTCATAGACTAACTTATGGATAAAGGCATTCCCTAAAAATCCTTGTAAAAGGAGGCCTGTTTTTTTCCCCCTTTTTACAGGTGAGGCAACTGAGTCTCAGTGAGGTTGAATGACTCAACCAAGGTTACACAGCTAGTAAGTGGAAGAACTGGGGTTTAAACCCATGTCTGCAAATTCTTAATCTAGAACTTTTCTTTCTATACAATGTAGAGAAATATGTATACCCAAGACGAATATATTCTTCAAAGAGATTTCCCTTGGAAATGCATTTGAAACACAATTAGATAACAATAGAAACACAAGATCTAAAAACATTTGATGTGGATTTTTTACCCTTCAGATCTAAACTAGTGCTCAGCAGCTCTGAATCACTGCAGAAACTGATGAGATAGCTGAGGGGGGAAATTATGAAAGTCAAAGTATTATTCATTTGGGGGACTGCTATATAAACATGAATTCAGTGTTGAGTCATGTCAAAGATTTTGTGCATAATTTAGAATCTAATCTAAATTTTCTTTATGTCTGGTCACATGGCTAATATTACTAATAACAAATTTGAAAATTTTTATTATTTTGTGCAATTGTTTTAAACAGAGCCAGGTCTATTTGAAGGCAAACATTTAACAGAAGCATTATTATTAAGTTAGCAGCAGTTTTGATGCTTTTGTAATGGCCTGGAAGATCATGGTCAGTGGGGGCACTCTCTTCACTAATAACAACAACAACATAATAATAATCTAACAATTACTTAGTGCTTTATACATTTCTAAGTGTCTTATATATGTGTAATAGCTAAAAAGGGCAGTTGCCAAATTGTAATAATTACAATTAAATTAAAATTAAATTATCAGTCTGTTAGTATATTTATTACAGCAAAGTAGATGGTAAAGAGAGGGAAATGTAGGAAAGAGGTAGGGAGCAGTTTAGCTAAATACTCTAATTGCTGATCTAATGAAATCCAGCTCACCCCTCTGACAGGGGTCCAATCTCCAGCTAGGAGAACAGGAGAGTCCCTTCAGCAAGAGTGTCCAGAGTAAGAGTCTCCTCAGCAAAAGTCTTCAGTCAGTGCCCAAGTTTGAATCCAAGTCCCTCCAGAATCCAAATGGGAATTCCAAAATCCTTTCAGCAAGAGCTACCAACACCAGAGTCTGAATCCCATAGAGCGAGTGTTAATCAAAATCCAAAATGACCCCCTAGTTCTCCCCCAAGTCACATCTCAGGAACCAATCATAGTTCCTTAATTTGTCTGGCACTGGCAGTGCTTATGGGATCAATTTCCTGTCTCCGTTGGTTTCAACTTCCTTTCTCTGAGGGTATGTCCATACTTGCAATCAATGCTAAAAGATCTACACATTTCTGACTGATTATATTAAAGGTTGCTGATTGATTAAATTAAAAGGGAGAAGAATTCCAAGTCCCTGATTGATTTAAACTAAAACAAAGGGAAGCAAAATCCCTTCCTCACATGTGTTATCTCATTTGAAACTCTTAATAACTCTGAATTAATTTGTTAAATGAATAGATTATATTCATTTCATTTATGTATTCCATTTGAACCTCATGACAACATTATCTCTTTTTTTTACGGATGAGGAAACTAAGGCTTGGAGAGATTAAATGGCATCCACTTTTGCATGGTGAGTGTCAGAAATGACTGAACACAGGTCTTCCTAACTCTAAGTCATTATTCTATCTGCTATACCATATTACTTAATCAACTTAGTAGTGATTCTTTGAGTGTGGTCATGACCAAAAACACTTATCACCCTGTGGCTAACCAGTTAACAGGTCTCTTCTACTCCAGCAAAACTGGTTCTTGAACAACATTTAAAGAGTCTATCATCTCACAACTCTTTTCCCTAGCTCAGTACCAGGATCTAGTGCTATAGCCATACCCCTGAGACACTATGGTGAAGGTCAAAGTCAACAGATTTGACAGTATTGGGTACCTGGTACATAGGGCTAAATTCATCTCAGGCAGAGTGAACATTGTGACCATCAGTGAATAGCCCTTCCATTGACTCCAAGTAAATGGTTTATATGTTCCAAAGTGATTTCACCCATTGTAAGTTCAAGGGCACTGTCAAGGCAGAGAATGGAAAGCTGATGGTATAGAACTTAAATTAATGTTTTATACTAAATATGAGAGTTATAAAGTAATATTGTGGTCACTAATTTTAAAATATAGTTTAAGTCAAAATGACTTTTAGCAGCTTTTATTTACAAAGAGGTAGAAAGTGAAAGTGTAAAATGTAGATAAAGAGATTCCTAACAAACCTACTAGCTCTTCTCCACCCCCCCCCCCCCCAGGGACTTCCCTAAATCCCTATCTCCATGTGGATTTCCCGGTAATCCTCAGCCAGAAGTCCCAGTGGTGTCTTCAGTCAGAGTTCTACCAACACAGCCCCCAAAGCCAAGGCAGGAATCTCAGCCACTCACCCAGCAAGGCTACACAGGATCCATGGGAAAATTATCTTCCAAAGCCAAAGCAGGAGTCTCAGCCAATCTCTTTAAATGCCAGGAAAGGAATGGTGCTCCAGATGTTGTTCTCTTTTTTTATGCTCCTTTTTCCACATCACTTCCTGTCACTTCTCCTCTTCACAGAAACCAATTGCAGTCTTTCAAATTGCCTAGCACTGCCCAAGGTGGGAGGCAGTGGCCTTTGGGGTGAACTTACTCTAGTAAGTGACTTGTGAACTCTCATACTTAATGGTAAGTAGGGGTACTTCAAATTCTTGATTTGATTAGCAAAAAATAGACCAGGGAAGAGTTAATTTTATCTTCACAATGGTCAATAGAAAACCATTACTATCTTCAGAGAACATGATCATACCAGCATTAAGTGGGTAAATACTAGAGCCAGTACATAATAGAATCACCCTGGAAAAGGCCAGCAATGGCCTCATTTCTCAAATATATAGGGAACTGAACCAAATTTATAAAACTGAGAGCCTCTCCCCAATTGATAAATAGTCAAATGATTGTGAACATTAAGTTTTTAGAAAATGAAATCAAAGTAATCAATAGACATATAAGAAAATGCTCTAAATCACTAATAATTAGAAAAAATGCAAATTAAAACAACTCTGAAGTATCACTTTATATCCATTTTATTGGTTAACATGGCACAAAAGGAAAATCATAAATACTAGAGGGGATGTGAGAAAATGGGGACACCAATTAACTAATGATAGAGTTATGAACTGGTCCAACCATTCTGAAGAACAATTTGGAACTACATATCAAATATATTTATCAATTAAACTATGCATACTCTTTGACCCAGCAATACCATCACTAGGTTTGCATCCTGAAGAGATCAAAGAAAAGGAAATGGACCTATTTGTACAAAAATACATGAAAGAGCTCTTTTTATGGTGGCAAAGAATCAGAAATTGAAGGGATGCCAATCAACTGGGAAATGACTGAATAAGTTGTAGTATATGATTGTGATAGTGTAGTATTGTGCTGTAAGAAATGATGAGCAGGAGAGATTCAGAAAAACCTGGGAAGACTTGAATGAACTGATGGAAAGAGAAGCAAATAGAACTGGAAGTATATTGTACACAATAACAGCAATATTGTAATGATGATGAACTGTGAAAGACTTTGGTGCTCTGATCAATACAGTGATCCAAGACATTTCCAAAGGACTCATGATAAAAAAAAAAAAAGCTTTACATAGCCAGAGAGAACTCATGAACCTTGAGTGTATATTGAAGCATAGTTTTTTCCCCCTTTCTTTATTTTTCTTGCCTTTTTTTGGCCACCTGGCCAATACACAAATATGTTTTGCATGACTTCATGTGTATGATGAGTATCATATTTTTTATCTTTTCAACTGGTGGGGGTGGGGGTTGAGGGAAAGAGAGAATTTGGAACTCAAAAGTTATTAAATGCTAAAATTAACTACATAGTATTTTTCTATGATATGGGAAGAAATTATACAAAAGATAGGTAAAAAGCCAAGAGAAGAGGGGGTACTTAGCAGTGATAAATAATGAAGAAGTTCAGAGGAGTGTATGTATGTGGGAAATAAAAGAGATTACTGGCCAGGGTCTCTTCCTTAATTGGAGGTTCTGGGAGGAACTCTCTACCTTCTAATCAGAGGGAGGGGCCCTAGGGTCAAAGGGTACTGATAAAATATGATTTCAAGGCTAAAG
This sequence comes from Monodelphis domestica, assembly GCF_027887165.1. Classification (NCBI taxonomy): domain Eukaryota; kingdom Metazoa; phylum Chordata; class Mammalia; order Didelphimorphia; family Didelphidae; genus Monodelphis; species Monodelphis domestica. Next base: position 168,585,596 of record NC_077227.1, on the reverse strand, counting down.
AAATCCTTACAGTAAATTAAAACAACATTGAAGTACCATCTCACACCTAGCAGACTGACCAATACAGTAACAAAGGAAAGTGATAAATATTGGAGGGGATGTGGCAAAATTGTGACACTAATACACCGTTAGTAGAGTTGTGAATTGGTTCAACTATTCTGGAGGGCAATTTGGAATAATGCCTAAAGGGCTTTAAAAGAATGCCTACCCTTTGATACAGCTATACCACTACTGGGTTTGTACTCCAAAGAGATAATAAAGAAAAAGACCTGTACAAGAATATTCATAGCTGTGCTCTTTGTGGTGGCAAAAAAAATTGGAAAATGAAAGGTTGTCCCTAGATTGAGGAATGGCTGAACAAATTGTGGTATCTGATGGTGATGGAATTCTATTGTGTTATGAGGAATGATGAACTGGAGGATTTCTATGTGAACTGGAAAAACCTCCAGAAATTGATTCAGAGTGAAAGGAGCAGAACCAGGAGAATACTGTACACAGACACCGATACATTGTGGTACAATTGAATGTAACAGACTTTTCTACTAGTAGCAATGCAATGACCCAGGTGTAACATTTAAAATTATTTTCTCTACTAAAAGTATTATATTTTTATGAGGTTTATTAAAGATTATTAGAATTAAGAAATAAAGAAAATACAAAATAATAAAAGCACATGCCTAGGCCCAGAGCCCATTCACAACCACTTTACATCTTGCCTGCTAGGTAGAGAGAAGCCTATGCTTGGAAGCTGAAGCAGGGCAAGCGAGTAGGCGGTACAGTTAGTTTAAATACCTATTTTGTTTAAATACCCATTTTGTTCTTGGCCCACATGAGTATCTCAGGTGGGATTTTGGGGAATTCTGGGAACTACCAAGGACTTCTGGGAATTGAAGTCCAGGGTTCAAATCTCCCTTTTTACACAGGACAATTCAGAAGAACTTATGAGAAAAAAACGCTATCCACATCCAGAGAAAGAATTGTGGAAGCAGAAATGCAGAAGAAAAACATATGATCAATCACATGGTTCAATGGGGATATGACTGGGTTTTGATGTTAAAAGATCACCCTACTGCAAATATGAATAATATGGAAATAGGTTTTGAACAATGATACATGTATAACCCAGAGTGTCAGCTCCAGTAGGGGGGAAAATATTCTAAATAAAATTTTAAAAAATTAAATTAAAAAAAAAAAACATTTCATCAGATGAATCTAAATTAGGCATTTAGGCCAGAACTAAACTACATAAATGTAATCGAGACCTGAAGCTTGCTTTCTGGAAGTTTCAAGGTGAAATAAAAAAAGATTTTTACTTGTATTAAAAAAAAATCCTGCAATACGGTAAGATTCCTGGACTGTGAAGGAGAAGTTCAGAGGAGTATAACCAGATGTCTGTCCTCCTATATGTTAATTGCAAATGGTCTACTCAATATAGTAGAAGCTTTCCTTGCTTTCTCCTGACATTGTGAGGATGCTAGTAACATATTTGGTCTTTCCATTAGTTATTTTTTGTTCTTACCATATGTCTTGTCTATCTTCTTTTTCAATTATACATTTCTTTGAGAATATCTTTTGCTCTAATTCTTCCTAGTTCATTTGTTGTATGTTGCAACTTCTTCCTCTTCCTTGTCCTACCTCTTCCTTGTCCCCCTGAACAATATTAATCCTCTATTTTAGGGGAAACAATGCTGTTCTATGCCTTTTAATCACATGATGCTGATAGAATATTGGTATTAAAAAGATGAACTTTTGTTTCTGAGAGAAGTTTGGGGTTTTAATGGAGGTTTACAACTTCTGAAAGCAATTTAGTCTACTTTCCTCTTGCTGTTTAATTCTGGGCCTGAGGCATCCCGGTTTTTTTTTTTTTGGTTGTTGTTGTTTGTTTGTTTTTGTCTTTTTATTTGTTTTTTTACTCTGTTTCAGATATACATGTTGGTGGACAAATTCTATGGATTGTGCACCAAACTAACATGCCATAATCTGTGCAATAGGCATTTTTCATGGACTTGGACGAAGTGAAATCAAATCCTTTTGATCAATTATGAAAATCTTCTAAGAGAGTTCAAATGTTTCCAGGCTTGATGAAACCCTCAACATGTCATTGTTGAGAGACCATTCATGAGGACTTCTATTTGAATTCTTCCCTTCATTTCCTCCTTAGGAGTAGCAAAGAGAAGAACATTGTATACAGTAACAACAATAATGTATGATGATCATATGTGACATAAATGACTTAACCATTATCAACAAGGCAAGGATCTAACACAACTCCAAGGGATTCATGTTAAAAAAGGAAACTTGTCATATAAGGAACAGATGAAATCTGAATGCAAATTGATACATAATATTGTTCACTTTATTTCCTTCTAGCATAAACAATGTGTGACTTTATTTCCTCCATGGATTTTCCTCTAGCATAATGTGTGTCTTATTTCACATGATGAAAATGGAAATATGTAATATGTGATAACATATGTACAACGTATATTATTTTCCTGCCTTCTTGGGGAGAAGAGAAGAGTGGGAAACAGAGCACATGGACTGCAAAATGTCAGAAAATGAATATTAAAAATTATATTGGCATGTTCTGGAAAATATTTAATTTTATTGTTTAAAAAGTGGTAAGGAAACTTGATAAATGCAGATAAATGATTATGTTATTATATATTACATATTACTATTATATTAAAGTACATTATTATTTGCAAAGTACTCAGGACAAGACAGAAAAGTAAGAGAGTTCTCAGTCTCAAGGAACTCACATTCGAATGTGGGAAGCAACATATGAAAAATTTTAGCTGCAGGTCAAATGGAAAAGTTCTTTAGAGTCTTTAGAGTGTAGTGGCAAAGCAGATGGGTAATGCTTCTTCTTCTTTAATGTAATTTCCACTGATAAACTCCTCTCATTTTCTGATGTTGAACCACTGATGGTGCCGAAGACGACTGGTGACAAGAACTTTCTTTTCTGGTTCATTAATGGATGTGGCTATAGCAACATGCAGGAGCAGTTTCCAGGCTAAATCTCCACATGGATTGGTTGCTTCCCATTATGATGGTTTTGAAGATTGGGCTAGAAGCAGGACCAGTAATCAGAAGCAATGGAAGGAGTACTATCACTCTGTGTCTATCTGCCTGTTGGTAGCAATTGGTCAGCAGTTGTTGCTGGTGGTGATGAAGAAGGTGGACACCTTCTCCACCTTCTTGCAAAGATTTCTCTGATTTCTCTCCTCAGCGATGGCTGTGGGGAAGACAGATAGACCAATATTTGTTGATGTTTCATTGGTTGCTTCTTTTCAACATTAATAAGTTCCAAAATGATTTTTAAGCCTTTGAAGTTGTCTCTGAAATCTTTTAAGAATTATCTTAGTTTTGCCAATGAAGATATTTGGGTAAGTCACTTTCTTTGTCTCTAAGTTTTCCCTTCTCCATCTACAAAATGAAGCTGATTGATCTCTCAGGATTAATACATAGGTCATAGAAATCATTCAATTCAAGTTATATGAAGTTAATTAAATTCAACAAACATTTATTAAATGCTTGAGACAGGCTAATTAAAATGGATTCCTTTCCTAAAGGCTTGAGGGGAAACATATAGACATAGACTGCCAGAATTACTGATGAATGTATGGATAAAGCCATTAATAATAAAATTTTACTAACTTGGGAATTTTGATTATCTGTCCCTTTAGTTTAAAAATAATAGAGCGTGCACTCCTTCTATGTGTATATTTACTTATTTATAATGGGACTATACAAATATAGGGCAGTGAGGTAGGGCAGTGGATAGAGGTCTAGATCTAGAATCAGGAAAACTTGAGTTCAAATCCAGCCTCAAAAATTAACTAGCTGTGTGACCCTGGGCAAGTCACTTAACCCTGTTTGCTTCAATTTCCTCATTTTAAAAATTAGCTGGAAAGAAAATGGCAAACATCAGTATCTTCACAAAAAAAAAACAACAACAACAAAAAACAAACCCAAGTAGGGCCATGACAAGTTGAACAAATATGAAAAAAATGACTGAACAACAGAATTGCACTATATATAGTATGTATTTTATATTGTCACACACATAAAGAAATTTTAAAAAGTAAGCTTAAAGATGAAATATATAGTGTTTTTAAAAATACTAAAAATTTTACTTACTATACTACTATTAGCTCTCACTAAAACATTATTAAGGTTTTTTTAGGGAGAACAAAGTGAATTAATATGCTCCATTATTTATGGAAATTTTGTTTAACATTTTGTGATAGAACCTTTAGTGGCCTGATTCTAAATTTCTAACTTTTTTCCAAGATTCTAGGATTTTAGTGTATTTTGATTCTTAGCTTTAATGACTTCACAGCTGAAAATGATACCTTACAAAGAACCAAATCAAAATGGAAGAAGTAAATTGTCCATACAATATCATGATACTCTTTTTTTCAGTCATTTATCCCTCTTATACAAAGGTTTTTGTTGGAATTCAACTAGTCAATATTCATCTCTCCAAGATATCAAAATTAGCTGTTCTTCAAAGCAATTTCCAAGGTGGGATTTTTTTAAATTTTTAAATATAACTTTTATTTTTAATAGAAATAGGTTCTTGTCTATAAAATGAGGCAGTTTGGGCTAGATTTTTCTCTCTAGCCCTTTTCATTCCTAAAGCTATGATCCTATGAAGTATGTTGCAAATGGTCTTTAAAGCTATACATTCTGCATTTATATCCCATGGGGGCCTGATAACTTCTGAGTCTATCTCTGAGAGTCTAGAAGACACAAGGTATCTGTCATCTTTGCATAGTCCTTTGTTCATCATCAAATCTACATTGCAGATAGTCTGTGAAGTCAGTGCCTATAGCAACAGTGATGGCTAACCTATGACACGTGTGCCAAAAATGGCATGCAGAGCACTCTCGGTGGGCATGCCTGTAGTTGCCCATCAGAGTTCATTACTAGAAAGCCAGAGAGACTGGGGCAGGGCTGTTCTCTCCACCCCTACACCCCCGCCTCTCCATGTGCCTGAAGACATTCCTCACTTCACCCACCCCTCTGTCCAGTAGCCCAATGGGTGAACTTCCTCCTTCTCCTGTTTGGGGTAAAGTGCTGAGGGGGAGGGGGTCACATGCTGTGTAAGGGTGCAGTGCAGATGGCAGCCTATTGAGTCTGTGGGGAAGGTGATTCCTGTGGTGGGGTTGGAGAGAAGCTAGGTTTGAGGGGAGCATAGTTCCCAGCATGGCACATAACTGGAGGGGAGCAGAGCTGAAGAGAAGCAGAGTGATAGAGCCACTCTCCTCTTCCTCTCCACATGTACCTCTCATCACCCACCCCTCTGCCCAGCAGTCCAATGGGAATGCTTTCTCCCTCCCCTGTCCAGGGTAAGGGGAGGGGAACGAGGTGAGGGCAGGGCCTGGCATTCCATCTCTAAAAGGTTTGCCATCACTGCTATAAAACATAAGATTCTTGAAAGCAGAAATTTGTTTTGTTTTGTTTTGTTTTGTTTTTATATATTTAGTACCCAAGACAGTGCCTAGAATACTATAGTTTCTGGGCTAATTTTCCCAACCCACATTTTTACCATCAGACCTTGTCCTAAGGAAAAAAAACAAACTACTGGACCAAACTCTGGGAGTTTGAGATATTGTATATCTGGTAATAACTCATAAGCTACTGTGTTCTCCATAATATCTACTCAAGGAGGGAACATCTTTGTTTGTTTGTATCATGTAACCTTTTGGGTCAAACTCAGAAACAGGAGTCACTAAATGTCAAATAAAGATCCCTACAGGCCACATATTAACATTATTTGTGATCTATCACATTATCTTTTACTTTTTAAATGGTATTTCTCAATTATTTCTAAACTATATTCTGATCCTTGAGTATTCTGGGCTGCACTGGATATTTGATATTATATCACTGACTGTGATATAATCAATTAAGAAACTGATCTCTCATCAATATCAATTACCCAACATACTTACATATGCATCTTTGCTGCTCTCATTCTTAATGTAAGAAATTCTTTTGCTGGACTACACAAATATATTTGTAACAACATACAGAGTGCAGCAAAACAAATTCCTGAATTGCCTAGATCTCTTATTAAGCATGAGAGTTTTTTCTACATATTCTAGTTAATTCAACTAAGACATCATAGGAATTTAAAGTTAAATATCTCTCTCTAAATAGAAAGATGCTAAGCTTTATTTTTGAAGTAAAGATAACATGGGAAAATTGTGGTAAAAAAATTCTTCAGAGAATATGTCAATGATCCATGGTTTCATCAACATTAGGAACTCCTATAAAATGGTAACTCGAGTCATACATCAAAGAAGGGTCAGAGGCTGGATTTGAAGCTGAATTACACTAGAACTTATACCAAACCTTGCATTCTAGGTACTATACCAAGTTAAATCTATTCAACAAATATACCGGTCAGCAAATATTATTATAGGGAAACAAACAAACATCTAATGGAGTGCCTGAGTTGTTGCTTTCTGATTAGAAGAAGAGATGAAGCCCAATACAACATAATTCTGCTATGGACTCACCTTCTGACTTGATGAATGACTTCATCTCTTTGTGGCCTAGATTCCTAATCTATAAAACAAAAGTAATATTTACTTATTTTACAAGGATGTTGTTAAGCTTAATTAATACTTTAAAAAACATAAACGGCTCTTGGAAAATAAGTACCATTGTTAATGGGAGTTAATATTGTTAGCAATAAAGTTTCTGTGAGTAGTCTATATTGCCTACTACCAGTAGAGACAACATCTAAATCTAATGAACCTGAATATCATATGACCTAACATAATACATTATGATCATATTCTTACATGATTCTTATATATCATATATATATATATATAAATCTTATAGATTTTTTAAAATCTGCAAGCACTTATCAAGGATTTACTGTTCTAGAGGACAGAACAATAAGGGTCCAGTTCTTAGAGCGTGTTTCCTAATATAAACTCACATAGAGACTTGGTGAGCCTGCTTCTAGAAGTTCAAACCAAGGAGCAATACTTTACATTTCCACTTAAGAATACATAAATATTCTGTTTCCTATCTATTTTTCAGTTCTGTTTCATTTTTTTTTTTAATTTGGGGAGGAGAGAATTAGAGACCGTGAAAGGAGTACCAAAACAAAACAAGACAAAGAAAGTCATTTATACTTTTTTAATGTATAGAAAAGAACAGAAAGTCAAAAGGAAATACTGACAAGGATAGTTCAATTTATTACAGACATAAAGAAAAGCAAGCTGTATCTAATCGAATAGATTTGCAGACTCATATACAATCCTCTTTTCTTGTCTGTTTGTATGTGGAAATGCTTCTTTTACTTGGTGATTAAGTTAGGAATTAAAAAAAAAAATGTCCTCCTCTTCCACAAAAGCAAATAGTAGGACTGAGGTTAAGTGACTGGTTCTGAAAACATTCAAATTTGAAACACTAACTTAAGGTGCTCTTCTTTTAATACAATCTGTAACCCCCCCTCCCCGCCTTTTTGCATTGGCAAGACTAGTGGTCTGAGAAATGAGGAAATAATTGAAAGATTCATTTCTCATCATCTTTATTTAGCCCTCACTCAATAGACATTGATAATTTCAGAGGAATCTTCTCCTAATGAATATTCCTTTAGTTAAGCATTTGTTTTCCCAGAATTCTTAGTTACTTCTTCTCAAACTACTGTATAATTATGTGGAACATTAATATCACCCATTACAGATGCCAAGTAACCTACCATCACTTTCATTAAGATGGTTGTCAAAACATCCTTCACAAATCAATTCCCATTTTACAGGTGAAGAAACTGAGACTTCAAGAGTCACACAGAAAGTCAGTAGTAGAATCAGAAATATAATTTAATATATACTCCCTAATTAAGTGAATCACCATCCTTTCTATTTTTGCTTCTAAAACCCTTTATCTTTGGTCTTAGAATAGATACTAAGTATTGGTTCCAAAGCAGAAGAGTGGCAAGTACTAGGCAATGGGGGTTAAGTGACTTGCTCAGGGTCACAAACTAGGAAATATATGAGGTCAAATTTGAACCCAAGACCTTTTTGTCTCCAGGTCTGGCTCTCAATCCACTGAGCCACCCAGCTGCTGCCACCCTTCTTGTAAACTTAATCAACACCTTTGGTTTCTTCATTTTACCTCTTTTTTAATTTGATTACTTCATAAGCCAAGATCTGACTATGCCTGAAATGGTCCACTAATGAGGAATCTTTTATATTAAAGAAATATTTGGCCTTATTTCTGAATATTAAAGAATGGAATGAAGGGAGAAGATGATTCTGAGGGGGAAAGCTTTGAATACAAGAATAAGGTGGAGATAAGGACTCTTTTTTTTTTTTCTATTAAAAGTCACTGACTCCTTAGAAGAAGAAAAAAGAGAATTTCAAACAAGTAAAAAAAAAAGCAAGTTAACCTAGATTTCCCCTTTATTGTAATAGAAACTTTCAAGTCTCCCACTTTCATAATTTAAACAATTAATATGAAACTTTAACTAAAATAAATACTTAAAAATATGGTTCCAAATTATGATCAATTAGTGGAGGAGGAGAAGAATAAATAGGAAAGATCATAGGAGCAAGAGACAAAAGTGGTAGAAAGAAAGGGGAATAAACAGAACGGGTATTAGAAGAAAACAGGAGGAAAATCAGGCTCAGATAAAGAGGGGGAAAGACAGTTAAAGGGAGAAAGGGAAGAGAGAAAATGGGGATAAGAGGGAGACAGGCAAAAAAAGGAAGGCTAAATAAATACATTTTAAAAAATCTACATGAAATAAAAAAGTTATTTTTAAAAGGAGTAGGGCTTAGAGGAAAAGAGATATAGGAGGAAAGGCAGAAAAGAAATTGAAGGAAAAGTTTATTGTATTGCTGTTATTGTAGAAAAAAGAAGACTTGGCTGGGAGAAAGATCTGGATTCTAGTCCTAATTTTAGTATTTACCCACTCTGAGACATTGAAAGTCTCTAGGACTAGGTTATCTTTAAAAATTACTTTCAGTAACCAGAATATATATTGCTCAATTGGCAGAGAAAATAAGAGATAAGCCTCAAACGGGCTTTGGGAAATGAACACAATGATGAACTGCTAGTAAAACTGCTAAGTATTCCACCTATTCCATTCACATTGTAATAAGTCTTTTAAAAAAAGTATCTAAATTGTCTGTACTTTGGCTTCCTGATTCCTCTGAATGTATACTCCAGGGAGGTAAAAGACAGAAATGAAGATCCAATATATGCCAAAATATTCATAATAGTATTCTATATCATAGTAAAGAACCAGAAAGAAAGTGGGTACTCATTAACTGAGGCATGACTAAAAAACAACTGTGTTATATGAATATAATAGAAGATAATATGAAAAATAATGATAAGGATTTTCAGAAAATATGTGAAGATTTCTATTAACAGATATAGATTGAGATAAGTAGAACCAAGAGAAGAATATATATAATTAAAACAACAAAGAGAACAGGATGATCATTAAAAAAAAAACCCAACCTGAAAAGATTTATAAGAAGTGAAACAAAGTGATATGAGCAGAACTATGAGATAGTTATACGTACTAACAGCAAAAATGTATGATGATAAATTATGAATAACAACTATTTTGAGTAATGCCAGGATACAAGACAATTCCAAGAGACTCAGAATGAAGAAGGCTATCCATCATCATAGAAGAAAATGAAAGAGTCTGGATGCAAATTGAAGCATACTATTATTAATCATTTTATCTCCTTAATGAGTTTTTTTCTTGAATGAGAGATGTCTTCTTTTACAACATGAAAAACATGGAAATATGTATTACATGATAGCACATGGATAACTTGTATCATATTACCTGCTATCTATGGGGGGAGGGAGTAAAGGAGAATACATAGATTACAAAATGCCAGAAAATTATTATTTAAAACTGTATCAACATGTAAAAATAACATAAAAAAATAAATACAAAGAAAAAATAACTAAAAGACAGACGTAACTAAAAAACCAATGAAGGTCTCAGGAATTAGATAATAAAACATATGTCCCCCCTTATGGAAAAGAAGACTACTAAAAGAATATTTTAGACATTATCATTAATTGTTATTGTATCAGATGGTTTCCCTAACATTTCTTTTTTAAAAATATTTCTTTATATTTTATTTTATCTAACTTGTATTTCTTAAGAATAAGGGAGTGTTCAAAGGTTAGTAGAAGAAAACAAGTATAATGTAGAGAAAAAAGGTAGCAATAATATATATGTTTAAGATATAGGCTGAACCTAACTTCTAACTATCCATTTGTATACTGGACCTATTTATTTGGAATTTCCATTGATATTTGAAAATTGAGATATAGAAATGAGAGGTCTTGAGTTCAAACCTAACCTCAGACACTTCATAGCTGTGTGACCTTAGGCAAGTCACTTACCTCCATTGCCTATCCCTTACCACTTTTCTGCCTTAGAACCAACACACAATATTGATTCTAAGAGATAAGGTATGGGTTTTAAAAAAAGAAAGAAAGGAAAGAAAATTGAGTAGGACAGTGTGATATGGTACAGTGGTTCTCAAAATGTAGTCCAGGCCTTCCCCCCTCCCCCAGGAACCTGAGACCCAAGGGATCCAATGAGGTCAAAATTAGTTTAATGATAATACTAAGATTTTAAATTTTTAATAAAGTGAATATTGATAGACATAACCTACACAAACAAAAGTTTTTAGAGGGAAGACTTCAATAATTTTTTAGTATAAAGGAGTTAAAGTGTAAAGTTTGAGAACTTCTGGAATAGTCTATAACATACTAGACCTAGAATTATAAAGATCTGGATTTTAATTCTGTCTTTGATATTTATTAGCTGTAGATCACCTAACTTTAATGAAGCTCAGGCAGTTCTTTAACACTACTTGCCTTTTAAATGTAAAATTTTGTTATTTTATTAAAAACTGTAAAGGATAATTTTAGTGTTTTGACTTGAAAATCTAAATTAATTTGGTTGCCAGGGAAAATCCCAAATAATAAAATACCCAAGTCAGCTGGAAATTATGGTGATTTTAATTAATATAGAGAGAAAGAATCAAGGAGAAGAGAGAGAGAGAGAGAGAGAGGAAAGAGTTAATTTAAACTGCTCCGGCTCAGGCTGAGCCAGGCAGTAAGTTAAAGGCCTTGGCCAAAGTGGCCTACCTGAGCCCAAGGGAAAGGGAGTCAGTCTTATCACTCACCAGGAGACCTCTCAAGGAAGCTGTCTGAGGGATATCCTCCAGGCTCAGTTCCTCCTCTGAACTGCCTGAACTGACCTTTCTAGCCTTCTTTTAAAGAAATTTCTCTTATGTCACCTCCCCTAAATTTTCACATCTACCTATCACAGTAGACGTTTTTCTCCAAGACTATCCACTCTTTAGTTCTCTACCTTCTCTGGTTAGATTATATCTTCTGAGGTACTTCACACTTCTTTGTTAAGCTTACCTTTTGTGAATTACTTGACCTTTTTGTGATTAATTTAACCTTTATAAGTACTTAACACCTTTTTGTATTAGATCTAAAAATAGACTTAGCTTAAAGTTCTAGCTTCACTATAAGGTATGAGTTAAGTACCTTCATTGGTCATTCAGGAATTTACACCTTTATCTTCCCCTAAAGTATGTATAATTAGGGTGGAGTAATTTTAAAATTCACAAAGCTCAATGTTTAACATTAATATAAACATCTAAACTCCTTTAGTAACTATTTATGTGAATTTCAATGAATAAGGCATAATTTTTAGTCTCTACTTTTAAGGTTTCATTGGGGTTTCTAAGATAAATCTTCCATTGTTGTCAATGACACCAATCAGTTCCCTAATTCCTCAGACTCATAAATTTGGACCTTTAAAAACACACAGACACCCACAGAAAAAAAAAAACAACAACCCAACCCTCTTTTTCCTCTTGCATCTTCCATATCCAATTCATCACCAAGAGTTAATAATTCCTCTGCCATGTCTCTTTCTGTTTCCTAGTTCAGGACCTCATTTTGTCTCTCCATTCTATTACCACGATAATCTTCTGGATGGTTTCCTGGCTTCCAATAGACTCTCCCTGTTCCAGGACAGAAAATAATGAAGCTGCCAAAAATAGTTTCTCTTTCTTTCTTTCTTTCTTTCTTTCTTTCTTTCTTTCTTTCTTTCTTTCTTTCTTTCTTTCTTTCTTTCTTTCTTTCTTTCTTTCTTTCTTTCTTTCTTTCTTTCTTTCTTTCTTTCTTTCTTTCTTTCTTTCTTTCTTTCTTTCTTTCTTTCTTTCTTTCTTTCTTTCTTTCTTTCTTTCTTTCTTTCTTTCTTTCTTTCTTTCTTTCTTTCTTTCTTTCTTTCTTCTTCTTCTTCTTTCTTTCTTTCTTTCTTTCTTTCTTTCTTTCTTTCTCTTCTTTCTTTCTTTCTTTCTTTCTTCCTTCCTTCCTTCCTTCCTTTCTTTCTTCCTTCCTTCCTTCTTCTCTTCTCTCTTTCTCTCTTTCTCTTCTTTCTCTCTTTCTTTCTCTCTCTTTCTTTCTCCTCTCTCTTTCTTCTTTCTTTCTTTCTTTCTTTCTTTCTTTCTTTCTTTCTTTCTTTCTTTCTTCTTTCTTTCTTTCTTTCTTTCTTTCTTTCTTTCTTTCTTTCTTTCTTTCTTTCTTTCTTTCTTTCTCTCTTTCTCTCTTTCTCTCTTTCTTTCTCTCTTTCTCTCTTTCTTCCTTTCTTTCTTCCTATATGACAATTCTTCTTAGACCAAAGATTTACTCTTGGTCTATTGGGTAAAATATAAATTCCTTAGCCCAAAATTCAAAGTTCTACATCGACTTAACTTGTCCTACTCTAAGATTTCCAACTTCATCTTCCATTATTCCCTCAAACTGCCATTCCTTCCCCACTACAAACAAATCAATTTCTTTACTCCCTACTCTTTTTCCATATTCTTGCTTGAAAACATGGACTGTCTTTTATCTTTCTCTGATCCTTAGAACATATGCTATGTAGGTTGTACATAGTAGATTATTTAAAAATGTTTATGATTGACTGATCTACTGCTAGACTTGAGTCAGAGGACTTAGATGAAATCCTCCTTCCCCTTTCTACTGTATAATCTTGAGCAGTTTATTTACTTGATCTGGAAGAGACCTTAACAACCTTAACAACAAATGAATACAATGAGGGAGTGTTCAAAATACACATGGTCCTCAAGATCTCCTCCAACTCTTTCTCTATGGTATTATTAAACTGGTTGACCAGTGGTTAGAGCACTGAGCCTGCAGTCAGGAACACCTGAGATTAAATCCAACCTCAGATACTTATTACCTGAGTGACTCAAGGCAAGTCACTTGTTATTGCTGTTTGCCCTTCATTTTTAAAGAGGACCAATGATATCACAGGGTGATGTCTTGATCTGGATTTAAGTGAGGCAGAGGTACACAAAATCATGTCTCACTCTCCTTCAGAGTCATTAAAGTCCAGTGGCAAGACAAAAGGCAGGACAACTGTGATGACCTGGGATGCAATGGCATCTTTGATGTCTGACCAAGCTCTGGGCACTCCAGTACTGTGCCTACTTCAGCTGCCTTCATAGCCATTGGAATGAATTGTTCTGATCTGCTCAATCCACTAGGAGAAGTCTTCTCATGCTTAGGCTAAACACTCCCTGAACTCATCAATGGGTTTGTTACCCTCAACTTGGTCTGGCCTATCTGCAGGAATGTTTACTAGGGTGTGACCACTGGGTATATTATAGCTTCTTGGAGCCATAGGTGAGAGTTGAGTGCCAGGAGGACACCAAAGGTGGGTGAACACCCCTGAAAGGGACATGCCAAGCCTCATACCTGAGGCACTAGTTCTCCTTGAACACCCACATATATACCCTAGTCACTTAACCATTATTTGCCTCAGTTTATTCAATTACAAAGTGGGAATAATAAAATCACCTACCCCATAGGGTTGTTGTGAAGATGGAATGAGATATTGATAAAAAAGCACTTAGCATAGTACCTGACACACAGTAGGTGCTATGTAAATGCTTATTTTCTTCCTCCCTTTTATAATTTAAGTTTTTTCAATTTTTGCTTCCTTTAGTTACCTACAGGAAAAAAAGTTACAAAAACTTCCAAGAAGAGAAGAAATTGAGAACACAAACAATTTACTACTTGGTCAATACAGACCTGGTTCACTCAAAACTAAATGTTAATCCTTTCTTCATTGTGACTACAAGCTGTTCTCAGTGATAACATAGTTTTCGCTGCTTTACCCTTACTTTACCACTGATGAGCTAAGTAAACTTAGTTGAATTACTTAACCTACTCCTCTTGAATGTGCAATTAAATCAGATTGGATTTTTTTCCCTAATTATTTCAGGGTCTACTCCAGCGAGTTTAGTATTTGGCTGGAAATACATGGTAAAATATTGGGTTTGGTAGTAGTGGTGATTTAGGAAAGTGGTAGGGCTGTATATTCCTTACTTGTTTTTCATCTGAAAGATGTTTGGCCCTAAGGGGCAGAACTAGGATCAATGGGTAGAAGTTTCAAAGCTGCAGATTTATGATTGGTATAAGAAAAAAACACCTTACAATTAAAGCAATATCAAAACTTCTGAAGGTGGTGATATCCCACAGAACTTTCACAGGGGGTTCTTTCAACAAAGGCTAGGGGGATTTTCATTCAGGTGAGGTTTGGACTAGATGGGCTGAGGTGTCTTTAAGCCAAAAATGACCTTGAAAGTCCTTAACTTTGGGATTCTGCAACCTTCTAAATATGTGCATGGGTTAATTATGTCAAGAACTCTTCCCTTACATCAAATTTTTAAAAAGAAGCTTTGTACAATCTTGGCTTTGTCATTTTATTTTCTGGGGATTCTTTTAGGGAAGAATCAATGATTATTACTATGCTCCTTTAACATTATATTTGTCCTTTTAACATAATACTCTCCTCATCTCTTTCATTAATTCCCATCACTAGGTCACTAGATGTCCCTGATTTGATCAATAGACAATTATACCTCAAAGCACAAAATAAAATAATGCAATTACACCCAAAGTAGAAATTACACAGTGGTATAAATAAAATCTACTCATTAATTTGTCTTCATAGTCTGTGATCCTATGACTTCCACATCTCTTTTTTCATTTCTGACCTCTTCCTTTGACTCATCCCATAATTCTAACACTTTCCTGGATATTTGGAATTTTCTTGGCACATCCTGGAGTGGATAAAGAAATTGAGGCAAATAAGATTAAGTGACTTGTTTAAGGTCACCCAGCTAGTAAGTGTCTGAGGGCAGATGAAGTCAGGAATATGAGTCTTCCTGACTCTAGGCCTAGCACTTTATTCATTGCACCACCTAGCAGCTCTAGATCTATAAATCATAATTTCTTTTGGTCAGTTTCCACATCTGTAAATTGAGGAGGGGAGAAGATATCTCATTTTTCTAAGTTCTATGACCTATTTGTAAGGTTCCTTTTGCTTTGTGCTTTTATCTTGTTTGAGATGAAAAGATGATTTAGACACAAGAAAAAAAGGATGAGGATAAAGGGAATACTTCTGGATTTCAATGTGTAAAGAATATATGGAATCCTCTAGGGTTTAAAGCACCTTGATGAATTGTTTGCTTTTTAAAAAATGAGACTAGAGCATGTTCATAAGTGATCTGGGAGAGGAAGTACACATTGGGAATATAAACATTCAACTTTTCTAGGTAGTAAAATTTCAGACCATTGGGACATGGTGAAGGAAGATGTCTTGAAACTTGAGTGAACTGAAAAGTATCATTGTGGGGACAACAGACTCAGGGTAAACTAGTTAAAAATTCCACTTGAAGTCTGGGCAGACAGAATTTTCTGTTAGGAGGCCAGAGATTCTGGACTCTTGCTTCCTAGATCATATCCAAAAAAAGATTAACACACCCAAGTAGATCATTATCTAAGTGATGGGAAACTTGCCTTTCCATTCCTTAATCTTTTAGGAGGGCAATAACATTTTGAGAACAAGGATAATCAGTTAAGCCTTTTTTTGTTTGAATAAAATACAATAGAAATTTAGGATGGGTTCTAATCATATACCTACCATTATTTTTCTACTATCTTTAGAAACTTTATTAATGTACGAGTACATTAAATCAGTTCACTTAAATTCTTTGTGCCTCGGTTTCCTCATCAATAAAATGAGAATATTAATATTATATATTAATACATACATATTATATAATAATAATAATAATAATCTCATAAGATTGTGTTGAAGATCAAATGAATTAACAGAATTAGAATACTTCACAAACCTTAAAATGCTAAAATACCACCACTATCACCTCCACCACCATTACTATTACTAAACGCTATGCAGTTGTATTGCCCATGCCAGGAAGTCACTACCTCCTCATACCACTTCTTAGTATCCCTAATTTCTTTCAAAGTTCAGCTCTGCCCTAACACCCTTTTCTGATCTACCCTCACCAAAACCATTATGTATTTATTTTGGGAAAAGTCACTTAACTAACATTTTGTACATGCTTATATGTGTACCTGTTGCTTCCCTGAGGTTGTTCCTCCTTGAGGTCAAGGACTGCATCATTTTGTTTTTATATCCTTTAGTAAGTAGGTAGCACAGAGTCTAGGACATAACAGGTGTTTAGTAAATATTCTTTATTTGATCCTACCTGCTTGAAAATTCAGCGACAGAGATGCTTATAGACCAGTCCGTCAACTTGATTATCAATTTTATAAAGGCAGGGACAAAATTCCCAATCTTAGGATTCTTTTTACCTACCACAAAACCATGTGCATTTCAAAAGTTTGGTATCATTGATTCTATTTGATGGGGGGGGGGGGAGGTTTCAGTCTTTAAATTTGTGATTGGGGAGAGAAAATGTATTCAAAAGGGCGGAAATTTAAAACATTACCTCAATTACTGGAGAATAGCATAATACAAATTAAATATTAAATTCAGAAGATCCGTGAGGTGTCTTTAATAAGAATCAGAGCTCTTGACAGTCGGAAGGGACCTAAGCTTCCCTCTAGTCTGGCCCACACACGAAAGCAATGTCCAACGTAACCTACCTCACAAGTAGTCATTTGGGAATGCTTCCTAGAATTGGTGACTTTTGAACCAGGTCTTTAGGATGATTAGAGGGGATTGGCAGAGGGAAGGTGGGAAAGCCATTCCACAATAGGGAAGAGCTACAGGAATTTGGTGTGAGGGGGAGGAGTGCTTAGCGGTCAAGAGAACTAGTGTTTAGGGCCAGGACTGGGTGGTGTGTGAAAAGGTGGGAGGGATATAGTGGGAGGAGATAAGTGTGTGCTGGGGAGCAGGGGAGAGAAGGGCTCCTGGCAAAGACCCAGGGACCCTTTGTAGAGGGGTAGGGGACACTCCAACTTCCCAGCCAGGATGAAAACGTCAACACGTGTCTAGACTGCCGGCCCCCAGTGCTGCAGTGGGGCACTGTGGGGTAGGGGCCGCTAGTCACAAGCCGGCTCACTCCGCCCCGCCCCACGAGCACCTCCTCCTTCGGAGGGGGCGGGGCCCCTCCTTGCCCTGCCCACCTTACCCCTACGGTGCTGGGCTCTTGCTCTGGATCCCGGCTGGCTTGTTGCAGGAGCAGGAGCAGGAGCAGGAACAGGAGCCGGAGTAAAGCAGGGGTAGGGGCAGGAGCAGGAGCCGGAGCAGGAGCAGGAGTAGGAGTCCAGCCGATCCGAAGCCTTGAGGCAGTCTGAGGCCAGAGCCCGGGAGGTGAGTGAAGTTGCTGCTGGGGCTACAGTAGCTGGCTGGTCTGGACTTGTGTTTTGGGTTCGAGGGAGAACTCGTGGCTGGGAGTGGAGCTGCTGCGCTCGTTGTGGGGAAGGGTTTCACTCCGCTGCCAGGTGAGCTTCTCCCTACCCCCTCCTACCCTCAGCCTGGAGCTCCTGGAACCCAGAGAGTCAAGAGGGGGCAGAGTAAGGTTGGCGCGGGTTCCTGGGACCGCGCCCTTACCTCCCCTTCTGACTCGGGCTCCTGTTTGGGGCTGAGGGTCCCACCTCAGCTTCCTGGGCGGGACATGACCGAACCGGGCTGGACTTGGGGCTAGAGGGTGACCCGTCTCCGACTCATTCTCCGTAAGGGCGCAACTGCTGCTGAGCGTGCCCTCTTCCCTTCCTGAGGAGGGTGGGGAAGGGTCTCCAGGTCCCTGAAAGTACACGCATGCGGTTGGGACCTCATTTCCTAGTTTCCAAACCTCCTGACAGGGAAGATGTCCTCAGTCCCTTTCCCTCAACCTTGATTCTTCCCATTCGTGATTGTTCTGGGTCAGGAGGTGTATTGAGGGAAGGAACTTCAATCCTGGTGGTGCCCCATCTTTCTCTTTCCCCTCTGGCCTTTCTGGTCCTGATTCATGAGTTAGTGTTCTGTCCAAGCCAGGATTTGAAAACAAGAATTTTAAATCCTCTGCTTCCCTACTGTCTGATGGGAGGACTCCTACCCCATTTTTGCGCTGTCCCTGACTTTACTAGGAAATTTTCCAGATTACATCGTGCACTGTGACTAGAGTTAGAGTTGAATTTAAAAAAATTTTAAGCAATCACATAAAAACTTTTACAACCAAATAAGTGTTCTCCTTCAAAGTAGTCCCCTTAGGAGGTATATGGCTTATTCCATCTACTCTGCCATTGTTCAAAACTTTTGGAGCTCCTCTTTTGAAACTGTCTTCAGAAGCAGTTTCTGAGCCACACAAGAAAATCAGTCATATTACTTTATTAGCCACACCTCATAAACTGTGGTTTTGGCTAATGTCATGACTTTCCCATAAAAATTGTCTCCTTGCAGAAAGGGCCTCTTGGTTAGTGGGACAAGGTTGAAAACTGTTGATGGCATCCTTCCCTTAGGTACCTTTTTCCCCCTACATCTGTGTAGCAAATATCCCTGTACTTTTCTGTAAGGACAGGTGGGAGAGATGGAATTAGAACGTTGTGCCCTCAATAGAAAAAATGTTATAATATATGTGATTATCCCATTTCTTAGAAAGCAGGGTAACGTGAAGTTGACATTCAATTGAAAGGTTTTCAGATTAAAGGGAAGGAATGAGACCATTTTAGATATCCGTCAGATCTTTGGGATTCCCTATGTGGATTCTAGGGTCTTATACTTATCCTCCAAAGTGAGAACTAATGAGATCCTTAAGGTTTTGGAGAATAATCTTGTGTCACCGACCTGCATGAATGTGCTTAACTTATTCTGGGTGGGCTAATGTTCTCTTTTGTACTGAATATAATACATTTTTTCTTTTTCCTTTTTAAAATAAATGATACCACTGGTTTATGCTTGTTATTGAAATAATACTTCACAAAGATCATGAATGTTAACTAGAGACCAAGGATAAAATTTGATGGCTCAAGCCTATATAACTGACTTATAGATATCTAGGAGGCCTATGGAAAAATTAGATATTTATAAGTCAATTTAACAAAAGTAGTGTCTTTACAAACATCATTTTTGGTGTCTTTGCTTCTAGCATCAGCTTATTTGGGTCTAGGTTAATTTTCTGTTTTCTTTTCCTGTTCAGTTGTTTACTATGGACTGATCTCTATCTAACTGGGGGGGGAAGATATTTTTTTAAACCTACACATAGAACTGTATTATTTGCATTTTTGTTTGCAATTGGGTGACATTTTATTCAAGAGAATGCCCTCTAGAAACAAATGCTCATGCTTCCTTCTAGTTAGTTTGCCAAATTTGTAACAGTGGCAGGATGAAATTAATTTTCTTTTAAAATTATGTTAGTTGTGGTATTCTTGGTTTCTTTTCCCCCTCCCTCTCACTGCCTTCCTTTACTACTCTTACCACCACCCCCCCCCCCACATAGTCTGCCTTATTGCTAGAAATGGGTCTTTGTGGGAGCTCATTTAATTGTTTTGGTTATATGGAAATTATAGTAGCATAATATGACCTTAGACCAAAATACTTAACCTTTAGGGAACAAGACAACCTGCAAAGTGTGGGCACCCCTCCCCATACAACAGAAGCAAATCATTTAGCCTATTGGTTAAAAACCCAAAATATAATTCTCCATTTGAAGTTTAAGAAAGGTTTACTTGAAAATACTCTATACCTAGGAATTAGAGGATGTTAGAGTGGGAAGATTTTTGAGAGATGACTTAGTTTGTAAAATGAGGATGATAATATTTCATCATTCACTTTGAAGTATTTATAGTGGTATCTGTATATGTACAAGTAGTTCAGGAGTTCTTAACTTTTTTATAACTAGTATTTATGGAGCACTTTAAGGTTTTTTGCAAAGCTGTTTACAAATATAATTTTATTTGATCTTCACAGTCCTGGGAATTAGATGCTATTATTATCCCTATTTTGCAAATTAGGGAATTGAGGCAGACATAGGTAAAATGACTCAGGCAGTTGGCATCTGAAGTTAGATTTTAAATCAAATCTTGATCCAATGTTCTAGTTATTTCACCCTCTAACTGCTTTTATTTAGTGTTTCAAGCCCCTTGGGAATTTTGGGAAACTGTGGATCTCTTTTCAGAATAATGTTTTTATTTTATATTTTTTTAAAACCTAACTTTCTTAGAACACCTAGAAAACAGAAGGGGAGGGTTAGGCAAATGGGGTTTAAGTGACTTGTTCAGGGTGACACAGCTAGGAAATATCTGAGGTCAGATTTGAATTTAGGTCCTCAGGCATCCAGGCCTAGCATTGTGCCACTGAGCTGCCCCTGAAAATAATGTTTTTAAATGCAGAAAATAAAATATGGGAGTATTACAGAGAAAACTATATTAAAATAGTTAACAAATTTAGGTGGCATAGGGCAGGTAGGTAGGACGGACTTTGGACCCAGAGTCAGGAAGGCCTGGGTTTAAATCCAGCCTCAGATACTTACTAGCTATATGACCCTAGGCAAGTCACTTACCCTGTTGCCTCAGTTTCCTCATCTGCAAAATGAACTAAATAAGGAAATGGCCAACCACTCCAGTATCTTTGCTAAGAAACCCCAAATGGGGTCATGAAGAGTCTGATATGACTGAAATAATTGAACAACAACAAATTCAAAAATCTCCCAAATTCACAGATTAAAAACAAGTGATCCTGTTCAATTTTGTAGATGTGGAACTTGAAGTACAAAGAAGGAAAGTGACTTTCTTAGGTCACAGAGGAAGGAAATGACTTGCCCAATATCACAGAAATAGTAGCACCAGATTTGAACCTCTTTTGACTCCAAATCCAGCATTCTCCTTACTATATCATCGTACCTATCCTAGTATGAGCATTACAACCTAAAGGTGACAATTATACCGTGGACTTTACAAAACATTTTGGCAAAAGGGCATTTGAAAATAATATGTAAGTTTGATTTCCACTAACGTCTTATTCTGATGCTTCATTGTGGTATGGAAATTTGAGGCTTCATTCTTGAAGGCTATGCCAACAGAGGAAGATCTCTGGCAAGTTATACCAACATGGAAAGACTTCAAGGACAAGCAAATGATGGACAGCATGTTTCTTGTCCTAGATCTAGCCTTGCTAAGGTCACATGCATCACCAGGATGGAGAAGGGTGGTGAATTTTTTGGCCACAGCAGCTTTTAAAAAACATTTGTTTGTAGCTCAGTGGATTGAGAGCCAGGCCTAGAGAGGGGAGGTCCTGGGTTCAAATCTCACCGCAGACACTTTTCAGTTGTGTGACCCTGGGCAAGTCACTTGACCCCCATTGCCTAGCCCTTACCACTCTTCTGCCTTGGAGCCAATATACAGTATTGATTCTAAGACAGAAGGTCAGGGTGTAAAAAAAAAAAGGCATAATGTGATGGGAGAGGCTAAAGAATATGTCAGAAGAGGGGACAGCTGGTTGGTTCAGTGGATAAGGAGCCAGGTCTAGAGATGGGAGGTCCTGGGTTCAAATCTGGCCTCAGACACTTCTTAGCTTCGTGGCCCTGGGCAAGTCACTTAACCCCCATTGCCTAGCCCTTACCACTCTTCTGCCTTGGAACCAATACACAGTATTGATTCCAAGAAGGAAGGTAAAGGTTTTAAAACAAAACAAACAAACAAAAAAAACCCATTTGTTTGGTCTATTGAGATTACTTCTGGTGAATACAAGAACCCCCACAGATGAAGGTAGAGTTCCCTGAAAGATTGAAATTAAGTTCTGAATCTGTGATAACTGACAGAACTGTATAAACATTGGTTTTATAGCACTAATGTGATTAGAATGAAGAGGTGAATGGGAAGGAAATAATCTAGATTTAGGACTGGAAGGGACCTCATGCCACCTTAGTTTAATCCCCTTATTTTCTTGATGAGGAAACAGAAGGGATGTGACTTGTCCAGGGTCACAGAGGTAATATGTAGCAAAGTTTGAATTCAGGCTGGAAATCCTGTATCCTTTTTTGTTTCCACAAGTAGACCAGTCAGACAGTTGACAAGAATTTAGTAAGTGTTTGCTACCTGGGGGCAGCTAGTTGATTTAGTGGATAGAGATCCAGGCCTAGAGATGGGAAGTCCTGGGTTCAACTGTGGCCTCAGATACTTCCTGGCTGTGTGAACCCTTGGCAAGCCTCTTAACCCTAACTGCCTAGCCCTTATGGCACTTCTGCCTTGGAATCAATATATAATATTAATTCTAAGATGGAAGGTAAGGGTTTGGGGGTTGGGGGGGGAAGACTTTGCTACGTGCCTTACATTGTACTAAACACTGAGGATACAAATTAAAAAAACATGGTCCCTGCCAGGTTCCTTCTCTTGAGGAAACTATCCTGTCAGATGATGTAGGATTTTTAGAAAATGACTCTTAGTTCTCGAAGGAATAGATCTACCTTCCCGTGGAAGAACAGAGTTAGATTTTTTAATTTTCAGTTTTACTTTTTCTCTCATTTTCCTTGTCTGGTCCTAATGCTAATGATCTGTAGAATGGCCCAAAAGTTGACAGCAGGTTAAGGATTGTAATATGAACTGATAGTTTATGTAGATTTTAAAAGTACTCACATAAATCATCTCATTTGATTCTCATTGGAGACCTGGGGAACTGGTAATAGAAAGATTATTCTCTCCATTTTACAGGTAAGGTAAGGTAAGAAAAAGAAAGGAAAAGAGTCACTAGCAAATTAGATTTTCAGAGAATTTATTTGAAGCATTCCGTAAAGTTCTATTGGCATCTGACAATGGTGTTATCCAGGCAATTGTCTATGTAATGAAACTCCTGGAAAGTAATAGTAAAAAACGAGAGGCTTGTTGCCAGTAGTAGCATCAGAGCCCAAAGTATGAATGGAAAATTGACTAAATCTACAGTTTGATTTAAGTAGTGCCTAAACTTTTCACTTCCCCTGTAATTCCCCCTCCACCTCATCCCTTCCCACCCTACCCCACCCCACCAGCCTCCCACTTCTCATTTCTGAAGTTTGAAATTCCTTTTGAGACAAAGCTTTGTTTTCAGCCTTGAGGTAGGAATATAATATAAATATCCCAGGAGAGATAACTCATTGTTTTAAGTTCTTTTGAGTTGTAATGGATTGATGTCATATCTACCCTCCATCCCCCGAAGAGATTTTGATAGTATTAATGGGAGAGAGAATGGCTGCTGGTAGGAGGGGAAAGGGCAAAGGAAGGAGCAGTTAGCCCACTGAGGACAAACTGTTGCTCCAATTCACCAAAAAAAAAATTATTAAGCATCTGTTCTGTGTAAGACAGTGTACAAAGGTAATAATAATTGGAGTTGATCAAATAACCTATGAGGTGCTGGACACTATGGATACAAAGACAAAAAGGAAACAGACCCTGCCCTCCAGGAGCTTTGATAGTTTTAAGCTTATCTAGCTTTAAACTGTGCTAAGACTTTTGGGACACTCCATCTACATATGTACGTGCATATACACACACACACAGTTGTTATACTCTACCCACAGACATCTATATACATGCATATATAATATACTAACACACAAACACATACACATCTACCTGTAGATACTTGCTGGCTATGTGATCCCAAGCAAGTCACTTAACTCTGTTTGCCTCAGTTTCCTCACCCAACTTAGTTGGGGAAGGAAATGGCAAATTACTTGGGTCTCTTCACCAAGAAAATCCCAAAGGGGTCATGAAGAGTCAAACATGACTGAAAACAACTGAACAACAACAAAAAATATAAAATATGAATACAAAATCACTTTAGGGGGAAAGCAATTGTAGTTGTAGAAGGTAGGTTTGAACCTAACTTTGAAGGAAACTGGGTCTATAATACTTTGGTAGTTTGCTAAGATTCACTTATAAATTACTTGACTATTAAATATTGCAAAAGCCTGTCTTTAGTGCACTGAAACTTAGAAGAATGTTTCATACTGGCTCACCATTACAAGGAAGCTAGATGTGGAGTACAGAATGTCACACGAAGGAAGTATCCAACAGACTTTGGAGCATAAGATTGAGTCTGTATTTTACTAGTCCTGGATGGTTATATACCACATTACCCAATATTCCCTGCTTAGAATGAAAATAAGTCTTCTCTGTCAGTCAACTAGCATTGTTTGAAATGGGGAGGTGATAGAGGTGAGGTGTCATCTTGAAACTGACGAAACACCAGAGTGTTCAGTGGCGAAGGGAGCCAGTAGTAGCATTGGAGCACATTCTTGAGAAAAGTTTTTTGTGTGTATAATTGGTGGTAGTAGTGGTGTGGTTACTCTTCCCCCTGGTTGGATAGAAAGAAAATAGAGATTCTTGAACTTTTTTGTATTATGGTCTCCTTTGATAATTTGACAAAAGAAAGCCTGTGGATCCCTTCTCAGTATACTGTTTTTTTAAGAGCATAAAATAATAGACAGCATTACAAAGAAAACTCAGTTGTATTGAAATAGTTATAAAAGTATTTTGGAAAATGAGTTCATGGGTCAAGAACTCCTCTAATAGATGAACCACTAAGAAAGCTGAATATAGTACTGCTCGGGGTCTGGGGATGGGTAAAATGTCCTCACCAAATTTCTTTGAGACATGGAGCTATGATTATAACTATTCCATGAAGGAAGTTCTCCAATTTATGTTTGTTATTCTGGTCACAGGCAACATAGGGTTCCTATTTATGTGGTATTTGTGGCAAATATCTTTCCTATACGGTAATTACCTCAATGGCAGCTAGGTGCTTCAGTGGATAAAGCACTAGGCTTGGATTCAGGAAGACCTGAGTTCAGATCTTCCTCAGAAACTTACTAGGCATGTCACTTAACCTTTGTAGACCTTAATCCACTGGAGAAGGAAGTGGCAAACCACTCTGGTATCTGTGCCAAGAAAACCTCATGGACAGTATTGGCATGCCATGGTCCATGGGGTCACAAAGAACTGAACATGACTGAACCACAGTTACCTCAAGCTTTTAAGAATGGCAGCTAATAAAGTTAGAATCCCATGTTCATTTTAGCTGTGTGAATTAATGGAAGATAAATTTGGAACTTCAAACTGGGTTTTAGGCAAGCATTTGCTACTTCACTGGAACATAAATTTAATATTTGACCCTAAGGAACTTTGATTTAGGAGATTTTCAGGGACTTAGGGACATGGTAGTCATGGAGTTACTAGTGTTTGGGATTAGAGCACAGTACATTTGCTATGAACTTGTACCATGTCTGCCAACACAGCTGGCAACCTTCCTGTTTACAGGGAGGAGTTTATTCTTTGTGGGCCAATAAGGGATTTCTGCTTGCTTTGTGAAGAATGAATAATGTAGTTAGTTTTCAACTAAAACTCCAAAGTGGGGTTTCTTAATCCAAAGTCTATGAACTTTTTTTTTTACCATTTTGATAACTTTTAAAATAATTGGTTTCCTATGTCATTCCATGTATTTCATTTTATGCATTTACTAAAAACATTTCAAAGCGTCCAAATGCTTAACTAAATTGCCTAAGAGGTCCATGGCACAAAAAAGGTTAAGGGTTCCTGTTCTATTTTTAAGTGTTTAATTAATTTTTTTAAAATTAAAATTATTTTTTATCAATATGTTCTTTTTTTACCTTTCATACATTTACAGAATAGTCCCACTTTGTGGGAGGTCTCTTAAAACAGGAAAAGTTAAGTAAAACTATTAATATAGTGATCTCATATAAAAATGCAGCATTTCTTATCTGTAGCACTATCCCTGACCTTTCTATTAAGAATAAAAACACAAAACTTAACAAAACCCTGTTTTTTTCCTTTCCCTCAACAGGGGAAAAAGAAAAAAAAATTTCTTGTAGCAACTATGCAGAGTCAAGCAAAATAAAAGTCTCAGTGATTGTATATAGATATAGATAGATAGATAGCTACACATATGGCTCTTTCTCTTTCCCTCTGCTGCACACATTCTGCATGAATAGCATGTTTCATGATGAGTTCTGAAATCCTGGATGATCATTATGTTGACAATAATTCTTAGAGCTTTCAAAATCACTTCTCTTTACAGTTATTGTATAAACGTTTCCTGGTTCTGCTTATTTCATTGTTCATCAGTTTATAAAAGTCTTTCCATTCTTTGTGAAGTCATCTATTTCCTTATCTCTAGAGTACCGTAGTATTCCATCATATCCATATACTTCAATTTGTTCAGCCATTCCTTAGTTATTGGACCTCTTCTTAGTTTATTGTCAGCTTCACTAGACTGCCATGAAAGGGGTTCATGAAACAAAAAAGGTAAAGAACCTTTGTTCTAAAGGAACTTTATTTGGCTCCATATTTTCTCCCCACCCTTTAAAACCTCAGGACCAAAAAAAAAAAAAAGCCATCTAGAATTGGTCTAGAAAGATGTTCCAGAATACTTTTTTCTTTCCTATTAGGTGACTAGGACTTTTTGGTTTTATTTCTGTTTCTCTTGGTACCCTTGTTCATGTATATTGTTTCTTCTGGATCAGGTCTTCAGTTTTCCATTGTAGATTTATTAGTTAATAGGAAGAAAAAAGCTTTCTTGCATTTCAAAATTATAAGGAAATGATAGTAGATAGTATCAACTATGAAGAAAGACTGCATGGGCCAGTGGATAGTGACCTTGGAGTTAGGAAGAGTCCTGGATTCAAATGCATCCTCTGACACATACTAGCTTGTGTGACTCTTGGCAAGTCACTTATCCTCTCATGCCCCAGGTATAAGTTAAAGATTTCCTGGTCTGACTTCATGGAGGGCATTTCCAGCTTTTGTGAAATCACAACTCTCACTCCCTATACAATTAATTGGTTAATTGTCCCCATCTTCTGTGTATACTTTCCTCCTTTGACTTCCCAGACTTCCTACTTGCCTTTTTACATCTCTGACTTCTAATTCTATGTGATCTTTTTCTTGCCTTACTTTGCCTTTTTTATTTCCCCTTAATATTTCCCAAGATTTTGTTCTTGTTCTCTTTTCTTTACATTACCTTCCTTGGCAATCTCATTCCTCAATATTTTTATGCAGATGATTTCCAAATTTTTATTTACAAAGTTTCTACCCAATATTTCATATTTCCCATGGAATATTTCCATCTAGATGGACTTAACATGTCCAAATTGAATTCTTTCCTCAAGAATCTGTGCCCCTTCTGACTTTCTGATTTGTCAATGACACTACTATCATGTTTAAAATCAATTGAATGTGAGTTCCTTTGTGATAGGGTCTTTGTCATTAAAAAAAATCTTTATAGCCTTCAGGATGCCTCTCATAAAATTGGCGCTTAATACATTTTGAATTGAAGTTTTGTTTTTCTGTCTTCCTAATCTACCCTCCTGGCCTCTCCCCCTGTAGGAAGATGGAAGGGACTCCAGTTCAACTCCCTCATTTTACAGATGAAGAAACTTGCCAACCAGGGACTTCATTAACTTGCCCAAGGGCAAACAAGTGGCACAATCTGGTTTTGTCTCATTCTTCCTAGGGCATATATTTATTAGGTGCCTCCTAAGTGTTAGGAGGAGATGGACATTTTATGTTACTCTTCCCCCAGATCCTCTATAATGTTCTGTTGTTGAACTTCTACAGTTTCTCTAGCATGCCTTCCCCTACCCTCCCTTGTTACTTATCCTCTAAAATGTTTATAAAACTGTCATTTAACCTTGAGTTTTTCTAACCTTTCTTCCTTTCCCATCCCTTTCCTTCTTTTCCCTTCCACTCCTGCTGCTGCCATCTTTATTCAAACCCAAATTGCCACCTAATACACCACTGTCTTTGCCCCTTGCTCTCTCCCTTTGACCTCCACTTTTTCTCTCCCACATATGACCTTCATAATGCAGTTAGGTGAATCTTCCTTATTTATAGATCTGATTGTCTCTTTCTTAAAGTCTCAAAAACTTTCATTAGCTACCTGTCATTTGTAAAATAAAGCTTAGACTCCTTTTTCTAGCATTGGAGGCTCTCTTACAAACTGGCAAAGCCCTATCTTACCTCAAACCACCACTCCCCTCCACATATACTAAGGCCTTTTCATTGTTCAATTGTGTCCTACTCTTCATGGTCCCATTTGAGATTTTCTTGGCAAATATACTGGAGTGGGTTGTCATTTCCTTTTTCAACTCATTTTACAGAAGGAGAAACTGAACAAAAGAGTTACAGGACTTGCCCAAGGTCACATGGCTAGTAGGTATCTGAGGCTGGATTTGAACTCAGGTCTTCCTTATGACAGGCCTGGCACTGTGCCACCTAGCTGCCCTATGATTTAGTTGAACTAGACTGTTTACTATGCCCTATACATGTTCCATATTGCCCTGCTTCTGATATTTTGCTCATACTGTTTCTTGTCCTGGAATACCCAAACCCCTTCCTCCTTTCCATCTCTGCCTGTTGAGATCTTACTCATCCTTTAATGCCAAGCTCAGGAGTTCTGTCCTTGAAGCATCTGATCTTGTGGTCAATAATGACTTTTACCTCCAGGTCATCTGTATTGCTTTCTCTTGGGCATTTATTTTATATTTTAGTTGTGTCTTTATCTTTTATCCAGGTCTCGTAATTTCCCACTAAACTGAATTCTGGGAGGGCAGGGACTATATCTTTTTCACTTGTTGGTTCTAGCCTTGTGCTACTGGTACATTCTGCTGTCAAGTTGAAGCGTATGTATTCCTATATGGGACATTCAGGCAAACTTCACTTGCTCAAGGAGCAATTAACTTGCCTTTACAAATAATGACAAGTCACGTTAATATAATGCTTTGTGGTTTCCCCAGCACTTTTCTCACGGTGGTCTTGTGGTGAAGCTTGTACAAATATTATTATCCCTATTTTATAGATGAGGAAACTGAGGCTTACAGAGGTTAAGCATGAAATAGGTCAGAGACCCAGGATTGTTACAGTTTGGCTGTGTTCGAGCCAAGACTCCCAAGCTGGGGCTTTGGACTCCAAGATTAGTGTTTCTTTCTACCTCATCATTTTCCCCCTTTTGTCCCTTGGCCAAACTGGCTTAGGTGGAGGTGCTGACAACCAGGGCCTGCTGAACTCAGGACTGACAACACAATCTGAGTTTAATAAACCAGTCTGAGGGTTAGGGGAAGGGAAGAAGTGGCCATGTCAGGGTATATCTGGGAGTTTTTTCTTCCTCCCAACCAGTAGAAAGCTTTTAAAAGCTGTTGAGCAGAGCAATGAAGTAATCCTACCTATATACATGGAATACTCATCTGATAGGAGCATCCAGGCTAGAATTGGGGAGGAAAAAAAATTGATGGTTAGGAGACTAGTTTAGGAAGCAATGTGATACTAGTAGATAGAATGCTTCACATTTGGAGTCAGGAAGATCTCAGTTTGCACCTTATAGTCACTTACTATCTCTGTGATCCTGGGCAAACCACATATTAAGTTAT
This sequence comes from Monodelphis domestica, assembly GCF_027887165.1. Taxonomy (NCBI): domain Eukaryota; kingdom Metazoa; phylum Chordata; class Mammalia; order Didelphimorphia; family Didelphidae; genus Monodelphis; species Monodelphis domestica. Next base: position 168,555,882 of record NC_077227.1, on the reverse strand, counting down.
CCCTTGGTTACTTTGTCTATAAATGGAAAAGATTAGACTTTAAATGCTTATGAAATGCTTTTTTAAAAATGATCCTTCAGTTTGTCCTAGAAAGTGTAAAACACCTTCTACTTTATGGTATTTTCTAAGATCTTCCTTCATAATAGATTAATTGTCATGCATCTTGGAGCTTTGAACCTCCCATAGCATTTTGTTCTGTACCTTCTCTGGTATACTTTCATTCAAATGTATTCCATTCCAAAGGCATTTATTAAGCACCTGCTTGAAGTGCAAAGTAGGACTGGGGAATAGAAGAGTGAGTTAAAAAAAGGACAGAGGTTCAAATCCTAGCTCTTGCATTTATTATTTTCACGACTGTGAACTAGTCACTTACATCATTTTTCTTATCTGTACATTGAGGGATTATTTCTGAGGACCCTTCCAGCTCTAAGTTCATGATCCTATGAATTTTGTTTATTATAGTTACCTGTGTCCATTAAGTCTTACCCTGAGTATATTTATAAGTATTCTCCTTAAGGACAGGGATTGATTATCATCTAAAATTTGAATGTTCCCCAGTGCATAATATTCAATAGGCACTTCAAAAGTATTTAGTGAATGGATACCTGAATGACACAACATGAGTTTGAACCCAAGATCTGCTACTTGCTTGGGATCTCTTGATCGTAGGCAAGTCTCTGGTCTTTAAGCTTCCATATCTATAAAATGTAAATGGCCCCCAAATCATTAAAGGAAGAATCTCTGACCCCCAAATCTGTGTCCCACAAAGTAGTAAAGGAAGAATCAAATGAAAATGTTTTAAACAGAGAGAAACTGTTATACTCTTACCCAGATATCTAGGATTCCATCTTAATAATGTGGATTTCAAATCAGTTTCCTCAGGAGGAGATCTGTTGGTAGCCTAGTCTGGGGAAAAGGGGTGGAGAAAAACCATCCACAGTGAAGGAATGGGGGGGGGGGAATGTGTTACACTTAAACAAATATGGTCAATTCCTGGAGAAATGCATGTTAGTCATCTTTTATTTATTTTCCTTTTCAGGTGGCTAGGGAAAGCTTTTAAGATCAGCCATCTCCTGTTTTGAGTCTGTGCATAATGTATTTATTGTTCAGAGTTATCTGTATACACAAACTTGCAAATGGCTTCATAACTGAAGGAGTCTCCTTATTTTTCTGGATGTTATAATGTGCCATTGTTATCAGAGGAGTAACCAGAAGGCTTTTTTTTTTTGTTTTATATTCACTCACGTGCAGAGTTCAGGTGCACAGCACTCTTCTTCTCCTCCCCCCCCCCACCCCCCTTGGGGATGAACTGATCCACAGGATAAATTTTAACATTAGATTGCTTGCCTTGTATTAAATTGAGCTGTTTAGTATTACTAATTTCCTTATAAACACTTCATTCTCTTTAGGGGCAGATTGCTTGTTGATTGAGTGGGTTAGATACAGATTTTAGTTGTATAGAAATTTTTAAATTTTAAAAACTCAAAATTTTAGACCGTCAGTTGAATATCAATGCTAAGACAGAAGAGTGGCAAGAACTAGGCAATAGTGGTTAAGTGACATGTGGAGTGACACATACCTGGGAAGTGTTTGAGACAACATTTGAAAGGAGGTCCTCCCAGGCTTGGAGCTCTATGCAAGGAATTGAATGTGGGAAAGTCTTGTGGAAAATGTTAAAAATAGGGTTATAGGGCAGGATAGTACCTAATTTATCTGGTATCATTAAGACTCGAACTGTTCCATAATAAGAGAATTTTCCAGATAATGGAAATCTTACCTTTTAAAATGCCAATTAAAAAAAAATAAACAGTTTTTGAAGAAACTTTCAAAAATGAATAACCCAGATCTCTGCTTACTTAGAGTAGGTTCTTCCTTGTCATGTTAGATAAAGTACAAATTCCTCAGGCTAGCATTGATAAGAAGGCTCCCCCAGGCTAGCAGCATCTTACCTCTTCAGCTTTATTCAGCTTATTTCTCATACTCTGCTTTTGTTCATCTTGGCTCTCTTCCTTCTTTGTGACCCTAAGCAAGGGCAAGTCACTTCTCTCTCTGGGTCTCAGTTTTATTTTTGGCAATTAAAGGCAGTGTTAGATGTTTTCCAGCTCCAACATTCTGTGATCCATAGAACTCTCCTAGTTGTACCTTTGGGTCACATACACTTTCTCCTTTTCTCCATGAACCTCTTTTATCTTCAAAACCCAGTTTAGAAGCCTCTTCCTCCATGAAGACTTCTCCAAAACTGAAAGTCATCTTTCCTTTGTTTTCCTATAACATTTTATTTGTATTTTTCTTACTTTTTTCCCCCATTCTTCCTTATATCTTCCTACTCTTTGATATAACATGAATACTCTCAGTATCCAAGCCTATAATTGTCAGTAGCCTGGTGGATAGAATACTGGACTTACCTTCAGGAAGACCTGAGTTCAAGTGTAACCTCTTCCTTAATAAGCTAAGTAACTTAATTCAGATTTAATGGGAGTAATGATAGCATCTGCCTTCCAGAGTTGTGAGTTAATTTTTTTTGTAAAAATTTTTGCAAGCCTTAAAGCACTATATAAAAATTACTATATTGTTTTAAATTCTTCTCCCTTCTCCGATTCACTTTTAGCATGTAAGATTCTTGAGGGCAGGGCCCATATTGTTTTTTTTCTTTTTTCTGGATTCCCAGATTGTAGAACAATGAATGCATTGCACAGAGCAAGAACTTAATTTATTAACTCTTAAAATTTAATAAATAATAATACTTGGAGTACCTACCCCAAAATTGTCTGTTCTAGATGAAATTTTAGGATCATAGATTTGGAGCTAAGAAAGATGTCAGTGATTACCCCTCTAATCACTTGTCATTTTTTAAAAAAAATATATGAGGAAGTCGAGGTTTAAGGGATTTAAGTGACTTTCTCAAGGTCACATAGGTGGTGTCTGACATGGGATTTGAACCCAAACTCTCTGACTACAGAGCCAGTGTTTTTCTTTAGCTGCTTCTTCTGGGATGTGATAAATGTCATTAAAGTGCTTTGTAACCATAAAATACTCTATAAAGCCAATTATTATTATGACTAGACTTAGTTATTGTTCTGAACTCTGCTTGTGATGCCCTCAGGAGTTTTTGAGGTGTGTGTGGGTTTTTGGCCTCACCATTAAATTACTCTAAATGATTGTTTTAGTGAATAGATAAGATCTGTTTATAATTTGCAAGGTCATTTACATACAAATAAGTAAGGTGTAAAAATCATTAGAACTTATTAACCTCTTTTGGACTTGAACTTACCCCATTTCACTGTCGTTTGCACTATTAGACTAAGAAAAATGGTTGTTTAGCAAATGCTTTTCTTTGCAGATAGTGAAAACTTGTTTCCTTCATGGACTAATGATCACAAATTCCAAGATCCTGACCTCCTATTGAGTGAGATTTCATTGTGGTTTGGTTTTGTGGATTTGGCACTTTCAGCTTTGTACCACTCTGCCCAATAAAAGATGCTAAAATGCTAATTCACCAAAATACAATTGAATGGAGCCTTCAACCAGAATTTATCTGCCTTTTGCTTTTAAAGAGACAAATGAGAAAGCAAATTCACATCAGCAATTCATTAATTATTTTTAAAAAATGCATTCACTTTCTGGAATGGTCCTGCCATACCTGGCATTCTTGATGATTTTAGTACATTGTGAAACAGCTAGTTTTTTTAATTGAAAAATTTTATGAAACAGTTAGTTTTAAAGGAAAGAGTAAGTTGATTAATTTGCCCTACTTACTCTTTTAAGAAATTGCAGTAACATGGGTAGAAGGCTAAGCCTGGAGTTGGGAGAATCTGGGTTCAAACATTTCTTAGCTATGTGACCCTGGGTAAGTCATTTAATCCCAATTGCCTAACCTTTAATACTCTTCTGTCAGACAGAAAGTAAGAGTTTAAAATAGGGGTATTCTGAAAGTCTTAGTCCAGTTTGAAGGTAATCTTGACACTGTATTTCAGAAATGTTTTCATTGAGGGTTGGACCTTATTGATCAGCAGGCATTTAACATTTTATTTGGAAAGTGTCTCTTAAGTACAAATAAATGCACTATTCCAGTTTGTTTCTTCAGTGTCCATTATTGTCTGTCTTTCCTTGCCCTCCCCTGCTTATTTTGGCCTCTGCAGCTTCTATCATTGTTTCATTTCCTTCCTTCTGCTCTCTTTTCCCATGTTCTACTTGACCTTTATGGCCCATCTGAAGTTTTCATTCCTGTCAGAGGTGGTTGCTTTCAGTTGTCCGTACCATCACACCTTAAAGTTTATCTTATAAAATCCTACACTTCACCACTCAACATGACATTTGCATAGAATGCTGCTATGGGTATGGTATGAGTCCCTAGTTGTTTTTGTATGCAGTATTTCTAGTTTATAAGCTCCTCAAAAGCAAAGGCTGCATCTTATTGAATTTTTCATAAGCAATATTGCATATTAGGAAGAATGCCAGAAGTGAGTTCAAGTCTTGACTCAGATGCTTACCAGAAATGTAACCATGGGCAAATTATTTAAGTTAGTTGACAGACATTTATTAAGCACCTATTCTAAGTGCCAGGCACTGTGCCTAATAAGTGCTGGGGATACAAAGAAAGTGAAAGACTATCCCTGCTCTTACAGAGCTTTCCCCAAATGAGAATGATTTGAATGTTAAGTACCCTCAAGGTAGACACAAAACACAACAATAGAACTTAAAAAATAGAGGAAATGGTGTTTGATTTATTTGTATTAGGTCTCCCTCACAGGGCAAAGTGCTCTGTAGCTTTTAAAGTGCTGGATAGGGTGTTCCAAAATTCTTAGTTCACTAAGACTTTTTGACATATGCTGTATAAATGTGAATTTATTTTTAATATTGTGTCAGGTATACCACAGAAGTCTAATTATTCGAGTGCTATGAAATCACTTTGTAAATTTAGAAACACTATCCAAGTAAAAGTTTTTCTTATTCTTTTGAAAGCTGAATATTGAATTAATATAGCTGGTGGATAGAGTGTTGGACTTAGGAGCCAGGAAGATTGAGGTTCAAATTTCTCTCATGCACCTAAAATACTAGCTGTGTGACCATGGGGAAGTTATTTAACTTTTCCAAGCCCCAGTTTCTTCATATGTAAAATGAGGGAGCCATATTGTAAAGCACTAAATACATGGAAAGTGGTATGAGAATCATGGAATCTTAGAGCTGGAAGACATCTCAGTGGTCATCCAGCCCAACCCCTACTTAAACCTGAATCCTCTACACAGCCTCCCTGGGCAGTGGTTTGGCACTACTTGAGACTTCTAGTGACAAGAAACTCACTATAATACCAAGACAGCCCATCCCATATTGAAATAGGGCTAGTGGCTTAGGTGGTTCCTTCTTTAATTGAAATGAAATCTATCTCTCTACAACTTCCACCTAGTACCAGATCTGCTGTCTAGGGTCAGGGAGAATAAGTCAAATCTTTCAAATATTTAAGAAAACAGTTTTCATTCCTTTTCCTAATTGCTTCAAGTATTCTTTTCTTTAGTCTAAATATTCTTAATTCCTTTGAGGGGTTCTTAACATGGGGTTTATGAACTTTTTTTTTAACCTTAACCTTTCATCTTAGAATTAATACAGTGTGTTGATTCCAAGGTAGAAGAGTGGACAGGGCTAGGCAATGGGGGTTAAGTGACTTGCCAAAGGTCACATAGCTGGGAAGTGTCTGAGGTCAAATTTAAATCCTGAACCTTCTGTCTCTAGATCTTGCTCTTAATCCTCTGAGCTGCCGAGCTGCCCCCAAGTCCATGGACTTTTATAATTAATATTTTGATAACTATTTAAATATAATTGGTTCCCTTTAGAATCTTTTGTATTTTGTCTTTTTAAAACATTATTCTAAGGAGTTGCTTAGCTTCTCAGATTTCCAAAGGGGTCCATGACTTTAGCTTTAACTAGACTTTATAAGTCATGATTGGGAGTCTCCTAACCATCTTGGTTATTTAACCTCTGTTGACTATGACTGAATTATCGTGTCCCTTCTAAAATCCAGTGCCCAGAACTAGCCACAGTTCTGTTATTTCTAGGCTTTTGACCACTGGAGCTTCTGCTTTTGTCAGGCCCTTTTTGACACCCCTTCAACCCCCCAAGTCAGCTCTTGTTTGTAAGCAGTGCAATTTATTTTTCTTCACGGATTTCAGGACTTTTTTTGATGTGTTTTTTCTCCACCTTCTCATTCAGTATTTCTAATGACCCTTGAAATGAACATTGAAATTAACTTTGCATGCCAGGGTTATTGGGGCTGGTTTGGGAATACATCTTATTAGGTATTTGGTCACTGCTGAAGAATTCTCAGCAGGAACACCAACAGTGGCCTTAAGTTGTACTTTTAATTTTCTGGTGACAGAATGGCTGGCTTAAAAAACAAGTCACTAGAAAATACCCACCAGGCTCTGTTTATATCTCAGTTTAAAAGCTTCCCTCAGTTAAGCCATTAAAAATACCTGTTATAGAGGTTTCAGGGGACGCTTTGGCATTGAATGGAGATGCCACCTTCTAAATGACGATCTGTGGAATGAATGATCCTTAACCTGTTCCTTTAATTATTCCCTTTGCTTTATATTTTCATTTGGAGGCCTCTGCCAACAATTGTAGCTTTTCATTGACTTCAGACTGCTTTGTTCTCCAGAGGGAATTTTGTTGGAGAGAGGAAAAAGGAGGTTATAGGGCCTTGATGCTAATAGGAAGTAATTGGAATGAGCTTCAGGTGGTACTTATCTGGGTTCAAAGTTAAAGTGAAGCTTCTTGATATTTTGGGCAGTTCATCTCCAAACCAAATCAAGATGATGGTAGGTAATCAAAGGTAGGTTAGGATCTCTCAGCACTTAAACATAATTGATGATGGACAGGCAGCATAATTTCTGGACAAACCTAAAATTACCTTTGGGGAAGATAAAAATGCATAAAAGAAGGAGTGGATAGAATTTATTCTAGCAGGCTTTTAAAAGATTTCATAGAAGCTAGTATTTAAAAAAATTGAATCACTGGAATTCTATGAAATTAGGCATAGCAATGTAATATATTCTATAAAATTCAGTGTCATCAATATTCATTAAATATATGCTTCAAGCTAGTGATAAACAACCCTTGCTCTCAAGGAGTTCACATTCTATTTAGGGTAGGGGTAGGATCAAGAATGGAAAGAGGAATGGATTGGTAGTCAGGACCTGGAATTAAATTCTGCTTCTGCTACCTACTACCTGAGAGTCCTTGGGCATCCTGGTATAGTGAAAAGAGCATTGTCTCTGAATTTAGAGGATCTGTATTAAAATCCCATCTTTGATGTGGACTGTACAATCTTGAACAAATCCTATAGCTTCCCTCAGCTTTTCTTATCTGTAAAATGAGGGGTTAGATTAGATGGCCTCTATAGTCTTTTCCAGCTGTGTTATTGCTGTTGTTTCATCTTTTCAAATATGTCGACTTTTCATGACTCCATTTGGCAAAGATTTTGGAGTGGTTTGCTATTTTCCTTTCCAGTTCATTTTACAGATGAGGAAATGGAGGCAGAGTTAAGTGACCTGCTCATGGTCACACAATTGGTAAGTGTCTGAGGCTGGATTTGAACTCAGGAATATGGTCTTCCTGATTTCAAGCCCAGTGCTTTATCCATTGTAACATTTAGCTGTTATGTCCTAGATCATACCCAAAATTAGATTAATGCATCAAAGTAGATCATCATCAAAGTGTTGGCTAACTTTACCTTTTAGTTCCTTACTCTGGGGTCTATCATATATCAACCATTATTTTCCTGTTTTGTCCTTAAAGGTAGATGAGAACAATTTGTTCCGGTTGACATGAAGGCAGCAGAAGTAGGTTCTGTAGAGTGCTTAGAACTTGATTAGACATCAGGAAGTCAAGGTCATCCACTTCATCCTGAGCCATCACCAGTAGTCTTGACTTTTGTCTTGCAGTTGGATTTCAGTGCATTGGAAGAGAGAGTGAGACAGATGACTTAGTGCAGCTCTGCTTTACTTAAGTCCAATTTATGCACAAGTCAAAAGACATCCCTAGTGGTGATGTCATTTTGGTCCTCTTCCAGTACAAAGGACAACAATCCACCAAACAACTTGAGTCTTTGGTTGAATATCCACTTCTAGGATGAGAGTTTCTAAAGAAGAGAGAGGTGGGGGAGAGAAAAAGGAAGTCTAAGTCCTTGATCTGTTAGTCCAGTTAGCTGTAGAAGCAGGTCAACCTCTTGAAGAGTCCTCTGGGATTTAGGCCAATTTGGGATTGAATCACATGTACTTTGCCCTGCAGTTTACACAGGCTTTGGGGATGTAGGGTAAGGTTCTCTGATGTCCCCCCCCCCCAGGTTACTAATGACTTTTTCTCCCAATCTCAACTTCATCATCCTTATTTAACATTTTTTTGGGTTCCTCTAATATATTTTCTGGGCATTGTTTTATGTGATATATATTTTGAACTCATAAATTGAGTGCTGAAAGAGACCTCAGAAGTCATTTAGTTCAACCCTCTCACATCACAGTTAAGGAAACTGAGGCTCCAGAGTCTGAGGCCTGTTGGATTTGGTGGAACAGGGATTTTAGCCCTGTATGTGTGTCATAGCTCCCCACTAGACAGTAGTAGAACTCTGAGAACACAAGCAGTTCCTTCTTTGAGCTTTCTATCTTTGCTAGTTTCTAGCAATGGTGTTGAAATATTTGTAGAACTGAAGGTTGTTCGGAATCTTGGGGTCTAATAATAGATCAGTCACCCAACATTTTACTGTGCAGAAATCAATGGTTTTTTTTATGCCATACAGGTCAAGTTTTGTAAGTGTCTATTGATATAATTTTTTAATCATATATTCTGCCATTTTGATTGTCATAGAGATGATTTGACTACATCAAGAGGCTGTATTCTAACTCTCACTTGGATCTCAGGGAAGCACCATTTTATAATGACTGTTATTTCATGCTGAAATGACATTCACTGGATTGTTGGGCTTTTCTCTTATGGGGTATAATTGATAGATTGTCACCAGGTGCCAAGATTTGGCATGAAGACTCTGACTAGAGGAACCGTAGTCAGATAGTCTTTCCGTCTGGCACAGTGACAAATCTCTGTTATGGCAAGAGAGTCACAGGTATAGCAGGCATTCAAGGATCACACTGGTGCCCAGAGACCAAAAGAAACTAATAAATGTAGCCTGGAGAATGCATACTGTAGTGCTTCTAAGGGGACATCTTAGAAGCTCTGGACAAAGGGCTGTACCTGTCTTCATGGGCATTGAATTACGCTTCTATTATTACAGTGTTTACTTTTACAAAGGAACCTGGTGAACCTTGTTCTATAATGTGTCTGCCAAGGAAAAAATCAAAACCTCCTGATTAAAAATACTAGCTAGCCTTTACTTTTCTACCATAACATCTTTTTATGTAGGCCCTGTTAAAGGTGAAATAGGAGTTGGTATAGTGGCAAGAGCATGGGATTTAGTCAGAGTATCCAGGGCTCATTGCCCTCATCTATAAAATGAGGGAATTGTATTAGATGTGAGGTGTCAAGCCCTTAATCTACGAGTTATGGGTAGCCCACACCAATCCTGAGTTTGTCCTGAACCAAATTAAAATGTAGTTCTTTTCTCATGTTAATGTGTTCATATATTTGTTTGCAAAAAGAAATACGTGCTTTTTGAAGTCAGTATGTAACCTACAAAGATCTTTGTGTATCATTTAGTGATTCCAGTTTCTATTTGATCTTGACTTTACTTGATGACCTTTAAAGTCCTTTAAGAATTCAGAGGGGTTTGAGTCTTCCTCCTTGGAGGTCTTCTTCTGGATGCCCATTTATTCTATGTGTTTCAGTGGGAAATCCATTTTGTATGAATTAGAAAGATGACCATTGAGGCTCCTTCCAACTCCCAACTTATAAGATTCTGTTCTGATCCTTCTAGCCCTAAATCTATGATCCCACAGTCTCAGCTGGGAAAGAAAGCAAAATCCCATGTGCTAGCTTTCCAAACCTTCCTTCAAGGCTCCATTCCCTGCTACCTTTTTCACTAAGTTAATTATGGGCTTCATCCAGACCCTCATTTACAACTCCCACTCCACAGGTAATTCCTATGTCATTGTCTAGGTCTTTTTTTTTTCCCTCAATATATTCATTGTGATAATCCATCAGACTAGAAGAGCTTCAAATTTAAGGGCGACACAAGATTTTTGTGTTTTAAAGACCAATAAGGTTGGAGAAGTTCATTATTAGAAGGTTGACCAATCCAGGGTATCTGTACATGTGCACACGTGATATAATGAGAAAAGACTACTTTTGAGGTTGTGGCCTGAGCTCTACTTCTGTTCTGAAGAACTTTAACCCAGTCCAGAAACCATACCCTGAAGGACTTAGTCCAAGATCCTATCAGTAATGCTACTACTACTGGAAAAGGTGTGTCAAACTCCTCTATGGCTGCACTCATCCCTATAACTTCCCACACCAAAATACCCCTCTCTGGCCAGCACTATGCTCTATTTATCTCCTCCTTTAGTGGACTCACTCTTTTTGCTAGCCTCAGGCACTGTCTTCACTTTTATGTCCTTAGTTGTTAGCCAACAGTTAACATATGTGAATACTTAATGCCTTTGCATTCATTCCTTCAAGTCACTAAGTACTCAAGTCCTCAGTTTCCTCATCTGTAAAATAAGTGAATTGAACTAGAATGTTTTTTTCCACATTTTTACAAAATCCTCTGCATCTACTTGGAATTATACTTTTACGTGTGTACATATATTCCTTCTCTATCCCCAACAGACTGTAAATTCTTAAAAGTACCAAAATTACCCTTTTTCTCTTTTGTATTCACAGCACCCAGCACTTAACATGTTTATTTCATTGAATTGGAGTAGAACAGAGCTTTTCTGGGTGGCAGGTTACAGAACTGATTAGATCTTTGGGAGCCCAAGGGAAGAGATGTCTAGCACTCCCACTCAAGTAAGCTTGGATGATAGAAGGAGTGGCTTAGAGAAAGCTTTCATTCCTGTGGTGGGGGAGGTTATAGAAAGGAAAAACATTCCAGGGCTCAGAATGAGGCCATTTCAAGAAAAATAGCCCTGGTACAGAAATGAAAGGGTGGGTAGTTGGTTATTGATTAGGAGGAATCTAAAGAGAAAAAGTAAGTCTTAGTTGATGGATAAACACTAACTAAAGCCCAAATTTTCTTGCTAATAGAATGAGCTCTGGCTCATTTAAGGATCTGAAACTAAAACAAATGAAAAGTGAGATATGGGGAAAGGGAAAGACAGATATACTTAGGTGATCTTTAAAAAGACTGGCCCTGATAAATAGAAATCATAATCTTTTGGGAGTGATAGGATTGACATTTATGTAGCCCTTTAATGTTTCCAAAGTGATTTCTGTATGCAGCCTTATAAGGCATTTTGTACAAGCAATATCCGTATTTTATAAATAAGGAAAGTGACACATATGATTGTCATAGGATCATACATTGAGAACTGGAAGGGACTGTTAAAGGTCTCTGACTACTACCTTTCCCCCCTTGTTTTATTCTTGTTATTTTAATATTTTATCATTGCTTTTTAGCTTTTATACTACTGTCGCTTATCCTGTTGTTCTCCCTCATCCTCAGCCCTTTCTTATAACAAAGAGAAAGCATTACTCATAATCTATAACCTCTCTGATGAGAGAAGGCAAGGGTAATACATAAAAGGAATAATAAATGTTGGACCAAAGGGAACCTCAGAGCTAATCTAGTTCAGCCCCCTCATTTTATAGCAGAGGAAACTGAAGCCTAGAAAAAAAGTAACTTGCCCACCAGTCATAGAGTTAGGTAATAAAGAATTGTGTCATGTTTCAAACACAGCTCCCCAGGCTCCAAATCTAACATTCTTTCTCTTACACTACTCTGTCTTTAAAAGAAAAGTTTAGTCACTTGCCCAGAATCACACAATTGGGAAGTGGCAAAACTAGTATTAAAATTCTATATTTAAATATATGTGGGTTTTCTGACTTCAAGATTGATGCTCTTTCTGCTATATTCCAGGACTTCCTCCTTAACCAGCCTGGAAAAGTACTTTCCAATGAAGAGTTAGCTTGTGGACATTATGTCTATTTCTCTTTAGATTGTTGGGTGTAAAAAATGTGTTTTAAAATAATTAAATGACTTTCCTACTTCAGAGACACATAAAAGAAAATGGTTTTCTTTATAGCATATCACTTCACAATAGGATAAGCACAAATTTCTGCAGGAGAAGGCTTTCCATTTTCTGTCAGCAGCTATGCTTAATTTCAACTCCATGGAACATCATTCCTCACCCAAGATAAGCTGAAAATCACTGAAATCTCAGCACCGTGCTGATTGACTCAGTTTTTGATACTCAGCACCTTCTCAACTTCTTTGATTGCCTCTCAACTCTGATTGTAGCCATAAACTCATTCCATAACCTTCCCTTGATAGAGGACTCAGATCTGATGACATCTTTTCTACTGTTTGGAATAGCATGGCCCCAACTGCTTCCCTCTTGTCCTCTTTTCAGCTTCCTTTTTATGTTGTCTTCTCCATCAGATTGTAAGCTTCTTGAGAGCAGTGACTGTTTTTTCCTTTTCCCTTTCCTTTCCATCTTAGCAAAGGACCTAGTACATTGTAGTCCCTTAATAAATCTCAAATGAATTAAATTGAGCAGGAAAATACCTAATTCAGAAACTCTTAATCTGGGTCCTGTGAACTTGTTTAAAAAAAAATTGTGGGTGGCAGCTAGGTGGCTCAGTGGGTTGAGAGCCAGGCCTAGAAATGGGAGGTCTTGGGTTCAAATTTGACCACAGACACTTCTTAGCTGTGTGACCCTGGGGCAAGCCATTTACCTTTTTTTTTTTTAACATTGCCTAGCCCTTATCATGCTTCTGCTTTGGAACCAATTCACAGTATTGATTCCAAGATGAAAGGTAAGGAAGGGTTTAAAAAGTTTTTTTTTTTTTACAACTGCATTTCAGTACAATTAATTTCTTTGTCATCTTAGGAATATTTAAAAACATTCTGAGAAAGGGATCCACAGGCCTCACTAGACTATCAAAGATATCTAAGACACACACAAAAAGCTAAGCACCCCATACCAACTCTATGGAGATGGAAAAAGAAACTTTGAGTGTGGAGGTTAGTTTGACTTGATAAAAACAAAAGAATGTGGGCATCTGTTCAAACACATTTTGTAGGGCTGCTTGGTAAAGCTTTCCAATTTATCCATTCAAAAAATGAGAAATTGTTAGGAATTATTATTCCCTATTATCTTAATATACTTTAGATTATAAATATTATTTCCCTTGTTGTATTCTAACTTTAATAAATCTAGGATACAGTGCCCAGCACTTTGGAAATATATGCTAGATACCTGTTTCACTTAAACAATGACATCATTGAGTTGGGATAAGATCATTTCCTTTGGAGCAAAATGAAAAGCTTTCAGTATTTACAATGGGAATGGGAGGAAAAAGTTGTAAAACATCCTAAAATGCCCAGTGTGACGTAGGTTGGATAGATCCCATGTTTGGATACAAGTCAGTTCTAAGCAAACCACTCCTTGTCTGTGCTATGGAAAGGAACTGAATGGTTTTTCCTGTAGTTTCATCTGGAAAGTATGAAAGTCTTTCTCCCACTGTGTGTTGCATTGCCTTAAGAAGAAGAAGAAGTTAATTCTAACTGGAGAGAATACTGGAATGCATGGGAAGAGCACCAGATTAAAAGGCTGGACAGACCTGGGTTCTAGGCCAGGCTCTGCTACAGTGACATCTTAGCCAAATCATTTAATGACTCCAGGGTTCAGTTTTTTTCCATAGGCAGTTGATGATTGGATTAGATGTGCAGTTATCAAACATTTTTGGTCTTAAAATACCTTTCAATTCTTGAATTATTGAGGATGTCCCAAATAACTTTTGTTTATGTGGGTTATATCTAGTAATGTTAACTGTATTGGGCATTAAAACATATTAATATTAAAAAAATAGTTTTGACTTTGAGGACCACCTGAAGAGAAAGGTTCCAGGTACTCCTCGTAGTCCCCAGACCTTACTTGGAGAGCTGCTAGATTATAGGAGCTCTAAGGGTCTTCCTGTGCTAAAATTTCAGGCTTTTAAGTGACTTGACTCATCATCAAAGAGCATAAATGGAAAATCTGAGGCTGAAATTCAGGATTAATAGTCCTTTTCATTGCATAAGTTTAAGCATAATTATTTTGTCTTTATATAGGTTTAATTATAAAAGAATTTAAATAAAATCTGATTAAAATGAAATTTAAAATTCTAGTTTAATATATAGACATGTTTGTGGTATACATGTGGATATTACACACACACATATGTAGAGAACAGTATAGTAAGTCCTTTTTATTCTTATTGCATGTATACTTGGGAGTCATGGTGACGGGGGGACTGGCTATTTGTTTTTATTCTGTATATGATCCAATTTGGAGTTTTCTTGGCAAAAATACTAGAGTAGTTTGCCATTTTCTTCTCCAGCTCATTTTACAAATGAGGACACTAAAAAAATGGGGTTCACACAGCTAGTAAGTCTTAGGTTGGATTTGAACTCAGGTTTTCCTAACACCAACCTCAATGTTCTATCCCTAGGCCACCCAGTTACCTGAGGTGACTGTCTCCTTAGGCACAAAGCACTGAGCTATGCTTAAAGAGGAGGGATGAAAAAGCATTTATAAAATTCAGTCTTGTGCATGGGACAAGCTTTATCCACATTGATGGTTTTCTGTTTTATAGTCCTTACCTCAGAAGGGCACCTACCAGTCCTTGATTTCTGGGAACAGCATGGTTGGTTGGACAGAATACTGGACTTGGAATCAGGAAGCCCTAAATTGGCATCTCACCTCTCACACCTATTAGTTGTATGGCTATAGGCAAGTCACATAATCTTCTGAGTCTGTTTCCTTGTTTGCAAAATGGCAATAATAATACCTGTACTACCTACCTGACAGGGTTGTGTTAAGGCTCAAATGATTTACATCAGGTCCTTTCCAGACTTTAAAAGTGTCATATAAATAAGTCATTATTATCTACTGAGGCTTTACCTTAGCTACTGAAAGGCATACTAGAGAAATTGTCCATTATTTCCAATTAACTCAATGCTTTTACTATTACTTCCAGAAGTCAAATCAGCAAGCATGTAAGTACCTACAGTGTGCCAGGTAGTGTACTAAATGATGGGGATATAAAAACAAAAAAACAAAAACAAAACCCAGAAAAATAGCCCCTGTTTTTGTGAATTTCACAGTATAAGAAGACAACTTGTCAACAGTTATCTCTATTAAAATCCCAATCCCACTCAACACACACACACACACACACGTACAAAGTGGATTAAGGAGTCCTAGAAACAACTTTTTGCAGAAGGTGAGGCTTTAACTATGACTTGAAGGAAGCCAGGGAAGCTAGGAGGGAGAGACTTCTTTCCAGGCACTGGGGACAGCCAGTGAAAATGCCTGAGTCAAGCAATGGAGTGTCATGTTCAAGGAACAATAAGAAGGCCAGTGTCACTGGATTCCAGCAGACATGGAAGAGGCAAGGTGGAAGAAGACTGGAAAGTTAGGAAGGGGCCAGGTTACACAGGGATTTTAAAGCCAAACAGAGGATTTTGTGATAACAGTTTTAAGTCTAGAAATGTCTAAAGGGAATTTGGAGGGATCATATCATCTGTAAAGAATCTGCACAAATTGTAACCTAGGGACCATGAACAACTTCTTGTCAACCTCCTCTTCCCAAAGTTACACTGTCAAAACCACCTGTGAGGGCCACCCATATAATATGTTGGAACCTGAGTCTTACCAGGATTATGCACACAATTAAGCTTATTGATTTTAATGATGGGGGAGGTGGAATGTCCAGAGAAGAGACACTTGTTTTTTAGAAAAATTTGCCTCAGGCAGAATTTAGCTTTTAGGATAAAAGATCTCCACCTGGGTATTATAGGGTAGTAACTGGAAAAAATGGTTTTATTGTTTGTCCTGAAAACTACCTGCCAACTTAATCCAACAATTGACTGATTATCCTCTAAGGTTAAACTCTTCTGAAATATACTTGTGTTTGTTACTTCATTGACTCACCTTGAGAATAGCTCCCATTTATATGGTTCTTTAAGATTTAAAGGTGCTTTCTTTATAAATCATCCCCATGAAATGAGTTGAGCAAAATTCTTGAACCCAATTTACATGTAGGGAAACTGAGTCTCTGGGAGCTTAAGTGACTTACTTATGATTTCTTAAGTCTTTCACTTTCTTCCTTTCTTGGGTAGAGCAGAAAACCAGATTGTCCTGAACTTCTGTGCACTGTCTCAACTCCTTTCTCCTTTTCACTGCCTATATGTAGGTCTTTGTACCACTGTTCATAGACTAATTTAGGCTACTCTCTTATGGAGTGTCTTCTCTACTTTCCTAGGCCACTAGTGAATGCTCCAAATGAGTGAGGATTCAGCCAAATGATACCTAATTCCCTTCCAGTTTTAACATGGTGATTCTTTATTTTTTAAAACTATAGGACATTTACTTACTTTTTCCCGATCATTCTTTTGCTGATGGTTCTCTCGCTTATTAATTATCTCCTTGTCTCCTTTTCCCACTGGCAAATGAGTGAGTCAGAGCCTCCTACTGGGCCTGTACTCTTGCCTCTCTGCATAGCAAGCAGATCCTGGTATTTCCATTACTGTCCCTGAATAGTTTGTCCACCCAAACATGACAGGGTCTGCTGGTCTTCCCAGTGCTGTTCATGCATTAATTCTCCTCTCAGTGATTTACTTTACTACAGAGTTGTTCATTCCTTCATTGTTACCCATCTATATATAAAATGGCAATATGGGTATTTCTCTTTACCAACCCTTCAGGGTTACAGAAGCATAGAATCATAGAATTTGAGAATTGGGGAAAGACCCTCAGCGTTGCCTACTCTATCTCATACCCAAAAAGAATCTCCAGTATAACAAGTGGCCTCTTGTAGGGAAAGTGATTTATAAATCTCAAATTACTAAAAATATCATTTACTTACTCAGTTAATTTCAAGCATTTAATAAGCGACACTAGCTGTCAGGCACTGTACAAGATGCTGTGGATACAGAAACAAAAATGAAGAAAAGTTTCTGTTCTCATGAAATTTATATTCTATTGAAAGGGAAGGGGGCGGGCATGATATATACACTCATAAAGAAAAACAAAATACATGCAAAGTGATTTTGCCTGGGGAGAGTTTGAAGAAAATACTAACAAGTGGGAGGGGGGATGAGGAAAATCCTTATAAGTCATCCCATATAACACAGAATGTATATTAGATAGAGAATATAGTAGCTTGAATTTACATAATGCATAAAATGAGAATGGTCTGTATATAGATTTTATGTATATATAAAATCAATATGTGTATACATATATATAGTAAAAGATAAACTAAATAGAATTTCATTTATTTAATTAATTAATTTAGAATATTTTCCCTTGATTACAGGCTTCATATTCTTTCTCCTCCTCCCTTCCCCGTCCCAGAGATGAAGAGCAATTCCACTGGGGTTTACATGTATCACTATTAGATAAACTAAATCTTAAAGGAGCTTAGTGATTCTGAGAGTTGAAGGTAGGGGGAATTATATTCCAGATCTGGTGGAGAGTAGGGCAGCTTCCAGGCAGTGATGGAGGGGATGAATGGGTTGTTGGGGAACAGTAAGTAGAGCAAACACACACTTGATTGAAGCATGGGCTTTGTTTGGGCAGTGTACCGCAGTGTCCTGAAGCTTAGGTCTTTCCTTTAGGCACCCCCATGGTATCATTTGGAATTTCTCATTATCTGAGCAGGATTTTCAGGACTTCCAGCTACCCAGATAGAGAGATTTAAAAAGCAAATAAGTAAACTATATAGTAGATGGACACTTTCCTGGCCTTTTCTGGAGCTGGAGGTGATGGTTGAGATGCCAATCAGCAGCCAGTCAGCAAATCACCAGCCTTCATTTGAAGACTGTTTTTTTATTCCACAGCTGCCTGCCAGGAGAGCTTGGTGAGTGGAGAATTATCTCTAAATGGTTATTAAGCCAGCATTGGTTTGTGGTAATTCTTGCCAGGCCCTCCTTTATTGGTGGCAGCCCTAGAAGTTGCCTTGGCTAGAAGAGCCTGCCCTTGGCTCTGCACTTGCTTAATCTAAGGTGAAACACCACTCCAAGGTTTCCTTAATGTCTTTGGGGCAGGGCTGTGTAAGTAGTATGGTTAATGCAAGCACTTCTCCTAAAAATGAGTTTAAAACCAGCCCCACCTCTCTTCACAGTGAAGACACTTTCAAGGACATTCAATTATATTCATTACCTGAGTAGTAAAGTAACTTTTTCACTTTAGCTACCTGAGGGCTCATTTTGAAACAGGTTCATGACATACAACACAGATTAAAAATGAGCTGCCCCATACAAACTGGCAGGGGGAAAAAAGAATGAAAAAAAACCTGCTCTCTTGTGGGAAAAGTGGATGCCATGGTAAACCCTGGTGGTTTGGAAGTGTGAGTCTCTCCTGAAAATAGTTACAGAAACATGGAGACTTTGAAAAGCAACATCTGGTGAGATGAAGGCAAGCTGGCAGATGGTCAATCTAAATAAGATGAAGGTAATGTAGTGAAGGAAGAAATATACTGAGAAAAGGACAATTTTCATCCCCTCATCTGAGGAGCCATGCTTCTTTCACCTTTTCTGGAGAAATTTGTAAGCTCCTGGACCTGTTCTTTGCTTTTGCAGTTTCTCCAGGGGCCTGCTGGGACAAGGTCAGGGTCATTTTTCTCAAGGGACATAGCAATTTCCTCTTTCAAGACCAGAACTCCTTATTGTTCCCAGCCTTTGAAATCTTCTAGTGGAACTCTTATAAAGGAACTTGTTGGAATCCACTGGAAATAAAGCATGGTGCATAGCCAAGCAAGTGTACTTATAGATGCCTTTACATTGTCTTTGCATAGGTTTTCTGTTCTTGGAATGTTCTCCTTCCTATGCCTACCTCTTGGGATCTGCTAGCTCTCTTCAAGGCTTAGTTCAGTTGCCACCTCCTACTTAAGGTCTTTGATTCATCCCCTCTCCTGTTTGTTAATGTCCTTCTCATTATTTTGTATATATTTTATATTACTTATCTGTGTACATATGGTTTCCCCTAGAAGGAGGTAAGTCCTTGAAGGCTGGAACTTCATCTTTTTGTCAACCTGGACCAGCACCCTTCACATAAGACTTAAAACTCCCAGAATCTATGCCCTCAGCTCCTGGGAATGTTTATCCTCTCATCTTTGGAGTGAAGGTCCAAAGGCCCAACCCAGTTCATTGGTGATTGAATGAGTGCAAAATAGCCCAGTTAGACTGCTATATCTATTAGCCAAGCCCCGGATATCAGTTCATGCTTCAAGCCCAACCAGTCCAACCTTGTATGTAGAACATCTTACCATGTGCTTGCTATTTGTTTTTCCACTCCCTGGCTTACTCTGGGCACTTATCAAATCAATTGTACCATTGCTTCATGACCATGTTAACTAATTGTCTTATGTACCAATTTACCATCCCTGTGACTCTCCAAACCAAGACATTCCCCAGCATAGTAAGCTCCTTGAGAGTAGGATTGCCTCACTTTTTGAATTTCTATCCCCAGCGCTTATCACAATGTTGCATTTGGTAAGTACTAAATAGAGACTTTTTCATTCATTCAAGGCTTAGCATATTGCCTTGTTCATAGTAAGTGCCTAAGAAATGTTTTTTGACATGAATTGAAAGCAGAAGTGAGTGCAGAAAGCGCACGAACACTTGCATTCACGCTCTGTGATCTGACTTGACCACTCATCTACTTCCAAGAGCAAATTTAAAGTGTTGATTTTAGGCCCTTAGGAATGGCCCCCTCTCACTGTGTTTTCTTAAGGCCCTTAAGGTACCAATACTCTCATTCTTGCTAAGGTTTCTTAAATAAACTTCAGGGAACTGGAAGCAGGAATATTTTCCAGGAAAGTAGCATTTCACTGCCTCTCCCTTCCTCTTGATGAGTCTGGAAAATCCTAACTTGTTTACCCTTCAGGCCCCAACACAAATCACATTCCCCACTTCTCACCCCACTAAGGGGTAAAAAAATCAGAGAAACTTCTTAATGGACTTATGGGCATTGTAAGTTAAAAAAATTTTTTTTAAAGTATGTGAACATGGATGGCTCAAAGCAAAGGGTGCAGTTTTAATAAATCAAATTAACCCTATAATAAATAATCTGTGGCCAAGTTACTGTGGAAAACCACCATAATGATCTTTTAAAGGTGCTTATTGAAAATGCCAAAGCTCTTTTTATCAGGACCATTGTGAAAAGTTTTACAAAGAGGAAGACTTTTTGAAGCAAAATCTTGGGGAGCAGTTAGCTCCTTTCAGTTGCTTTGTAGTGGAGACCCTCATGAAACTGGGGGTAGGGGGTGGTAGTATACTTAGGCTAATTAGGGAGGGAAGGGGTTAGAAATACAAAGACAAAAGAAAAACATGTCCCTTCCAGTAGATTATATCCTATCAGGGGAAACTGTGTATACCTATCTAGTAAGGAAATGAAAAATAAATATCAAGTGGAAACAACAAGGTGATATTAGAAGTGGGAGGTCAGGAAGAATCAAAAAAATATCTCACAAAAGAGATAGTTTTTTAAACTTAGCTTTAAAGATGAGGTAAAGATGAGGAAAGAGTTCATCAAGTACGAATCAAAGTCTATGCAAAAGTAGGATAGAATTTGTTCTATGTAAGTAATAGCAAAATAAGCCAGTATGGCTGGAATGCAGACCTGGTGTCAGAAGGTCTGGGTTAAGGTTCAGATATGACTATTTGTTTGATATCTGAATATTATTCCCATTTTAGATGTAGGAAAATTGTATGATATTTTGCTATTTCTTTTGTGGCCTTTTAAGCTCCTTTCTTTTGAAAGGAGATCAAAGGTTGGGGCTCTAGTGAGTACAGTGGGTAGGATGAGGTGAGAGAGGTGGCTAAAGACCTGAAAAAACCCAGAGAAGAAAGTTAGCCAAGATGAACCCACTTTGTTCATTTCCCCATGACTTTCCTTCATTTTCCCCTGATGAAATGAATTCTTGCCTCACTGTACTAAAAAAGACAGTTGAGACATTAGGAGGAGTACTCTGTGAAACCTTTCTTCAAGGATAGATACTAGAGAAAATCCATTATGAAAGTTTCTCCCCTCCAGTCAATGTTGAGGAAGTTTTTTTTTGTTGTTGTTGAAAAGAACATTTACTATTCATATGGGCTACCTCTGGAAATAATGATTTTTAAGCACTGTCAGTCTTCAAGCTAAAGCTGGATAACCCATTCCCTGGTGGTATCTGAGAGCAGATTTGTTTTGAGATGTGGGTTACATGAGATGACTTCTAAGAGCTCTTCTAACAATAAAATTTTGTTATTATTAGAACTTATTTTTATAGTGATTACAGTTTTCCAGGGAATTAATAACAATATTTCTTTTAAGATATAGAAGAAAGATGGAAGATACAGAGGCATCAAGGTCTTGTCTAGAGTGGGAACATAGAGAACTGGTCACTAGTCATTTTATCTCTATGAACCTCAGTTTCCTCATATGTAGAAAGACCATAATAATACCTCTTCTGCCTTCCTGCCAGGGATGTTATGAGGAAGGTGCTTTTAAAGATCCAAGTAAATTTGGGCTATTATTGTTATTACCACTGGCTGAATCACTTGGTGGAGTGGCCTTAGGCAAACAGCACAACCTACCTAGACCTTAGTTTCCTCATTTACAAAGTATGTTTAATGATGCATGTTAAAGGCACCAGATGATGATGATCAAGGTCAGATGAAAGGTACTATGTAAATCCAACTTATCATTAATTTGTTTGCTCAATTATTTACCAGAGTTATATTCTGAATTGGTGATGGGATGGGAACAGAATCTGAAATCCTTCCCTTCTTAAGTCAGAATCTTCCCTAATTAATTATAGCCTTATTTAGAGGTCATTTTGAGGTTGCTTGTCCCTGGTCATATTTTACTTTAGTTTCTAGTTATTTGATGGGGACAGAGTACTTAGTGGAGTAGTTAACTTAATGTGAATAATAAGTGTTGCCACTTGAGCCTTCTTCTGGAATGCA
The DNA here is from genome assembly GCF_027887165.1 of Monodelphis domestica. Lineage (NCBI taxonomy): Eukaryota > Metazoa > Chordata > Mammalia > Didelphimorphia > Didelphidae > Monodelphis > Monodelphis domestica. Next base: position 168,533,783 of record NC_077227.1, on the reverse strand, counting down.
GGGTAAAATAGTTTTCTTTGTAAAAGAAAGGTTTTCCTGAGATTGCCTTAGGACTTTGAAAGCCAAATTTTAACTTTGTAAAAATGCGGCCTATGACCCAAGAGCTCATCTGAAAATAAGAATAATTATAACTTGATATAAATTGTCAAGGTGTGAGAAGATAGATTTTTAGACTTATAGTGGTGGGAAGAAAAAGACATTGGATAGGATTTTAAGTGCCAGAACATGGCAGAAAAATATTTATTGTTTCAACTTTCAGCTTCAAAGGAGGTGGGGATGAGGGTAGTAAGTAACCTGGCAAAAAATTCCAAGATCTACCTCAAGTCCCATTGAGAATAGAATCATTAGAAAGGAAAGCCTAATTCAAATATTCATTTTGTATAAACAACTAATGGTGATGCATGCTCTTGAACCTGCTTCTTCTGGAGGACAGAAGATAGGATCCTTTTAGAGCTGGAAAGGATCTTTGAAGTCTTTAGTTCCAACTCCTTTGTTTTGCAGATGAAGAAATTGAGAGTGAGTCACTTTGTGTAGGGCATATAGCTAGCTATTAAGTATCTGAGGCAGGATTCAAATCCAGATATTTCCAATTCTGAATTCAATATTCTGTCCACCACATCACATTGCCACTCTGTCATAGAGTTTTGGTTTTTCTTGCATTTTGATACCATCAAGGAAATCTGTGTACCCACAAATTTATAAGCTGGGATAATTATAGAAATATCTTTGATAGATGCCTAACTTTGTAAGGAGTTCAACAAAAGATTTCATCAAATTTAATTTAATCTTATTTCCCCACTGAGGACTTGCTATTTCACTCTCTGGAATTAACAGAATGCATTAAATAAGAATTTCCCCCCAAAAATGTTGGGTTACTTTAGATTTACAGTGTGTAACTCTCAGGGATATTCTTCTCAGTGAAATAGATGAACTTTGTCAGGACACATTCTTTAATTCCACAGCTAAGAGGAGCAGTGCTCTTGAAGTAATTCTTTTATCTTTTGCCATATTTCAATTTCAGCACTGGAAGGACTAGAATCTACATCAATTGGCACACAGGCATTTTTTAAAAACTGCAAGGCAAAAGAAAATAGATGTAGTATGACAAAAATGTTTATTTCAAAGTAGGACAATAGCATCCGCTTATAATTATATTTATAGTGCTCTGTATTAATAGAAAAATTGTAGTAAATTATAATATAATTTTTGAAAAAAAAATATTGTCAATTAACCTGCTTAGTGCTTTTAGTGTTGAACAAAAATAAAATAAAAATAAAAAAGAGAAACAACCAGTACCCCAATTCATTTAAAACAAATTAATGACACATTTTGTTTCAACACAAAGCATTTAATAAATACTTTTACTAAATAAATTCACAAAATAAAGGTAGTCTCTCAGTTGTTAACAAAAAGAAGGTAAATGTTCTTTACCTCAATTGAATGATGCTCATAGAGGCTATTTATTGTGTTTCACTGGAGCTTGTCTCTAATTGACTTTATTCAGATTTTAGTCAATTTATCAGATTTCTATTTTGGCTTTCCTTTCTTCACTTTACATTCCTTCATGTTGTGAGGTAGTTTGGTGTGGTAGAGAGAACTGCCTTTAGATTCAGGGAGTCCTGCCTGGGTTCAGGTTAGGACTGGCCATGTGATCCTAGGCAAGTCACTCTGTCTTCTAGTCAACTCTTTTAAGACTATAAGTTGTTCCTCCCCCTTTCACTTTCCCTCCATGAATTTGTCTCAGATGTAGGAATTTTTAGTTGAAGCTCTGACTATTAAGGCCTTCCTTACAAGATGACTGAGTTCTGGTCTGGCCTCCTACCCAAATATCTACACTGGAAACAAACTTATCTCAGGATAATATAACAGGAAATTAGGGAATTCTTAGTCTTAATCCTCTTCCATTAAGAGATAGGACAAGGATATGAAGTGATTCAGTCATGCCACATAGCTGTCAGCTAACCTGACTTGCAGCTTGTGATGCCTCACTGAAAATATTGTGTAGTCTTGATTCAGGGCACATGCCTTATATACATGCACTGAGTTTGATCTAACAGCTGTAGAGTAAGCAAGCAGTTAATAAGAGAATTTTGCCATAGTCAGTTCTCAGTCATGTGAGTAAAATTAGAATAATGATGCCTTGTTACCCAGTAAAGTTAATAAAGTTACTAGGTAGTGTTTTTTAAACTCAATGTTCTGCTTTAAATACAACTGACTATAGATATTTGTTAAAAATACCCGTGGAGGGCTAATTATGAGTCCTCAGTAGGACTTGGAATAGAATCTGGCAAAATTGCTTTGAGGATAGTTTTTTATAAATGCCATTATGAAACTGGCACACTCGCACAGCCTTCTGGGCTGTTCCATGTTAATCTAGATGTATTAAAATAATGAAACTCTCCATACTTCTTAGGTAAAGAGAATAATACATAAAATAAGATTTGTGTCCCAAGACACTGTTCCTACAAACTAGACAGACTGAAAAGATAGTGGTAGGCACTCTTATTTTCCCTTGTATATTTCTTCCTCTCACAGAATGATTCAACCTGCTTATGCATGAGTGTGATACCTTTAGATAATGATGTGGTATAATATAGTGTATAAGTGGAAGTGATTGTTAATGGGTACAAGATTCTTTTCTACCTGTTCCAGAAAGGATCAAATATTTGTTGACTGAAATTACAATAGATCCAAAGGGAATTCAAGTGTTCAGAGAGTTAGTATAGTAAGAGAGAGTATATTTATAGAAAGAGATTCAGTTAATTAGACCCTGGGGAATAGAAGTGACATAATTCAAAGGACCTATATATACAATGATATTTTCATCATCATTGTCAGTGATGACAAACCTTTTAAAGAGGGAGTGCTTCCCGAGTGCTCCCCACCCACCTAGTGTCTTGCCCTACCCCAAGAGACCTCATGCTATTCCCCATCCCCTCACTTAGTGTAGGGTACATCCTGCCCCATCTTACCCCACACAGGGGAGAGAAAGAGTTCCCACTGGGCTGCTGGGTGGGTGATATAAAAACACATCAGTCAGGCATGGTGGAGAGGGGGAAGGGAGCAGCTCCCACCTGAGTTCTCTGCTTTTCTAGTAACAAACTAGGGTGGGTGGTGGGTGGGTTAGGGGAGTAGAATGGTGGCCTGTGTGCCTACAGAGAGCTTTGTGTGCTATCTTTGACACCCATGCCATAGGTTCACTATAACTGATCTATACAAACCTCATTTGTTTATTTGATAGTGTAAGATTAAAACTAAATATCCAAATATTCCAAGTATTATTTTTATAAGATTTATTAATTATAACTTGAAGTCAAGGGAAATAAAGAGAGAAAGAACGTTTTTCCAGCTGTGTTAGCAGGAAAAAAAAAGACTGCATGGTTACAGAAGCTTTTAACAACCAAACATAAGGACTTACGTGAGGATGCAGAGGAAAGGAATTCTGGGGTACAAAATTCCAACTACACAATAGGGACTTGAAAGATTAAGAGAGATTAAATGAGTTGCTAAAGGTCAAATAGGCAGATCTGGGACTTGAACATGGGTCTTCCTACTTCAAGTCTACTACTTTTTCCATTACACCAGCTGCTTCTCTATCCATATTCCCTTGTGATTCCCTAGTTCTCTCTCCCCTTCCTCCATCCTCACCCAAACCACACACCTATTTCAATTTTCAAGCATTTGTTTCTACTTTTTTTTTTATGGGGAAGCTATCTGCAGGTCATAAATTATCACCTCTTAGATCATATTTGACACTTCTCTCTATTTGTACTGCTTTCTGAGCATGGGTTACAGTAGCTGTGAAGTTAAGCTAGTCATGCATGGAGCCCTGAAAGATATTTTTCACTCTGCCCCTGGTGACTTTTTAGTGAAGGACTTTTTTTCCCTTCCTCTGGTTTCTGACAAGAGAGATTCATCAAGTGAAGGAAACCAGAATTTCTTTCTAGTCTGGCTGCCCCACAAGCTCTAGTTGCCTTCTTAGGTAGAGTACTACTACCAGTGGCCCAGATGCCATCTGCATTGGCCACATCTATTAAATGTATGACTGCTTGGGTGGCTTTTATAAGGGTGTTAGAAATCGGGAAAATATTTCTTCCTGTGTCTCTTTAAGCCATCATCAGGAATGCTTCACACTGTGAATGGAATTAGAAAAAGCTCATGGGTACAGCATAGTAGTGAGAGACAGTATATATTTTGGCAGATGCAGAACTTGCCTTTAGCTCCTTTCTGTTGTGACCAGTGGCTAGTAATTTCTCCATCCCCTGAGGTATCTGTCACCCTAGGACTTGGAGGTACAGGTGATTTGCTGATCTCATCAGTAGCAGGAGTTTATCTACCTGGGACTTCCCTCCATACTATTAAAATCTCGTTGGACAGGACAAAAAAAAATAGTAACTTATGGACTTAGAAAGTGTTCTTTTGGGTAGCCTTTGTCACTCTTAGTCACCTCCTTGATAATTTCTTCTCTTTAGATTTTCATGACAATATTCTCCTTCAGTTGCTTATCTGATCACTCTTCTTTCTTGCCTTAGCTGGATCTTTATCTACATTTTGTAGATTAATGAGTGTGCCCTTAGGTTCTGTTCTTGGCTTCCACTCTCTATACAGCTTTACTTGGTGATCTTATCAGTTCTCTTGCTCTCAATAATCATTTTCTTTTTTTTTCTTTCTTTTTTTTTTTAATTTTATAGTATTTTATTTGATCATTTCCATGCATTTTTCATTAAAGACAAAGATCATTTTCTTTTCCTCCCTCCCACCCCCCGTGGCCGACGTGTGATTCCACTGGTATCATATGTGTTCTTGACTTGAACCCATTGCCATGTTGTTAGTATTTGCATCAGAGTGTTCGCTCCGAGTCTTTCCTCTGTCATGTCCCCTCAGCCATTGTAGTCAGGCAGTTGCTTTTCCTCGGTGTTTCTATTCCCTCAGTTTGTCCTCTGCTTTTGGATAGTGTTTTTTTCTCCTTGATCCCTGCAGATTGTGCAGGAACATTACAATCATTTTCTCTATGCAGAGGATTCTCATTTTTTACTTGTCTAGCCCTAAACTCTCTCTTGACCTTCAACCTTGCATCTCCAACTGCCTTTTAGACATCTCAAACTGGTTGTCTTGTAGACATCTTAAACCTCAATTTGTCCAGAACTGAACTTTTTATCCTTCCCTTGACACTTTCCCTCCTCTTATTTTTCCTGTTGAGTGAAGAAGGTTGTGTTTTCTACTTTCCTCCTTAGTCCCCAAGGATAAAATCTAGGTGTCATCCTAAACTCTTCCCTCACCTTCCATAGCCAATCTCTAGTTACATTCTGTTGTTTTCTCCTTTGGAGTATCTCTTTTATATAACTTCTTCACTTCTCTGACTTTTCTATCACCCTGATATAGGCCCTATTACCTCCCACCTTGACTATAGAAATAGCTTCCTGTTTGGTCTGCCTGCCTCAAGTGTCTTCCCACTCCAGGCCATTGTCCACTCAGCTGTCAAACTGATCTTCCTAAAATGTAGATCTGCCCATGTACTCCCCTCTTCCCCATTCAGTGAACTCCAGTGGCTCCCTATCACCTCCAGGATCAGATATAAAGTTTTCGGTTTGGCATTCAAAGTCCATCATAACCTGCCCCCTTTCTACCTTTTCAGTCTTTTTGCACTTTACTCCTCTCCATGTACTTTTTGATCCAGAGACAATGGCATTATTGATGTTCCTTTCAACACTTCCTATTTCTCCACTCCCAACATTTTCATTGGATGTTCCCATGCCTAGAATATGCTTTCTCCTTATTTCTATACCCCACTTTCTCTGACTTCTTTCAGGACTCACCTCAGGTCTCACTTTCTATGAGAAGTCTTTCCTAGTCTTTAATCTTTTTTTTTTTTTAATAATTACTTCTGTCTTAGTATCAATTCTGAGTCACAAAAGTATCAAGGGCTAGAAATCAAGCTTAAGTGACTTGCCCAGGATCACATAACTATGAAGTGTCTGAGAGGTCACATTTGAACCCAGGTCCTCCCAAGTCCCAACCTGGTGTTCTATCTACTGTACTATCTAGCTGTTCCTCAAGTCCTTAATCTTCATGACCTCTCTAAGAGTGTGCCCAATTTATCCTATCTATATCTTGTTTTTTTGTATTTGTTTGTATATTGTCTGCTATATTAGACTGTGAGCTCCTTGAGAGGAAGGTCTAGTATTTTTGTTTATTTTATTTTTTGCCTTTCTTGGTATTCTCAGCAGTTAGCACAGTGCCTGATATACATAGCAGATACTTAATAAATGCTAGTTGATTGACCATCTCATTTTTATGTTTACAGTAACCCTGGTTGGTATGTATTTATTATCATTTAATAGAAGAAAAACTGGGATTTAGAGAGATCAATGATCCATCCTAAGATAATTAGCATGTGGTTGAGTCAGGATTTGAATTTAGTTCTCTCCTGAATTCAAGTCTGGGGCTTTATCCCTATTGCAGGCTAATCCTTGGTTGGGTTGGCCTATTATATAGCACAGTTCTTTTCTTTGACCTGTCTTCTCCCTTCTCACATGAGATGGTGTCCTTGGGGTATTATATACACACAGAAAAAGCAAGATGAAACAGTTGGTGAGGGTACAGTAGTGTCCTCTTATATACTAGTTCCCAAAATTTCAGTTTCCCCTGCTTGTAAGCAGTGGTTTTATTCTGGCCACATTTGGGGCTAGGAGGCAACTCCATATAGCTTGTTTACTATGGGAGTTTTGAATCTGTGAGGCATGACCTTTTGCCTGGGCTTGTCCAGGACATGCCTAATGAGAACACATTGGGCCAAAACTGCCTTGATGGAAAACAGGAATGACTTAGAAATTTGCATCCTTACTTTTCAGACTATTAAGAGTAGATAGGGACTTCAGAGATTCTTTTTTTTTTTTAGTTGGAATCTCCTGACTTAGAGCAAACATGATCTTTTTCTTTTTTTTTCCTCGCCCCCCAACCCCCATCCAAACAAATTGTCTTGGAAGGAGTGGTGGGAAAGTTTTGAAGTTTCTCACTTTACTATTCCTTGGGCTGTTTTTCTCTCAAGGTGCCAAGATAAGTGCTTTTCATTTCTCTAGGCAGTTTATTGAATATCACTCTCCTTGCTATGCATATCTGTTCACATAATACATGGAAGTCAGTTGTTATTGCTGTGGATAAAGCAACCTGGGAGTATGAGGGAAGTCTATGGAACTTAACCTTATAGAAGACTGGTTTTATTTTCTTTTAACCAGTTAACTATTAGGAAGGGATTTCCTTTCATTGTCTTTCTCTGGTTTCTTCCTTTTCCTCTTTTTAGTTTTTTTTCCTTTTTTACTATTTGAGGATTTTTCATGATCAAGAGTTTTGTCACCTGACCTGATAGGAATGACTATCTCCTATCTTACCCTCATTTAAAAGAGATTAAGTAAGATAAATTTAATCAAACACCCGATTAGAAGGAAGGAACCTACACATATTTCAGAACTGTCACTGACTATTACAATTTAGCCCAGCAAACATGTTAAATGCACACTGACTGTAAGAAATGGGGTTAGGTGTTGGAAATTTCAAGAAAAAAAATGATAGAGCCCCTTCCCTCAAAGTGTTTATATTCTTTAGAGGGGGAAGTGGTTTACAACACATATGTATAAATTTAAGGTAATTTATAGAAAGAGAATGAAGCCTAATAACAGAAAGAAGGGGATAGAGTATGGAAGGAGTCAATATCTGAACTGATATTTGCATCAGTATAAGGATTCCATGGGGGCAGCTAGATGCCACAGTGGATAGAATGCTATGACTGGAGTCACTAGCCATGTGGCCATGCAAAGTCACTTAATTCTATGTGCATCAATTAACTCATCTGGTATCTTTGCCAAAAAAAAAAAAAACCCAAAATGGAGTCACAAAGAGTTGGACACAACTGAAAAAAGATTCTGTGAGGCCTGGGGAGGGAGTGTCTTTAAGAAATGGAGGGAATGGCCTGAAGTCTAGAGATATTTGTCTGTCTAAATACCAGGGAGCTAGTATGTTTTATACTCTATAACTATTACATAGTTATTTGCATATTGTATATCCTTTTTGATTGTGAGTTCCTTGAGGGCAAGAACTATCCTTTGCCACTTTTTGAATCTCTAGCACTTAGCCCAGTCCCTGGCACATAGTAGGAACCTAATAAATTTATATAATATATTTATATTATATTTGTATAATAAATTTAATAATTCACTGATTGTTGGAGGTAGATGGAGGCCGTAGTGAGTTCTCTTAGGGCAGTGTTGGCGAATCTATTGCATGTGTGCTGGAGGGGGTTGCTCCCTTCCCCCTCTCTGTGCTTGAGGATATTTCTCACATCACCTGCCCCTCTGCCCAGCAGCCCAAGCCCAGCACTTCCTCCTTCCCCTGTCCTAAGGTAAGGTGTGGGGCCCATGTGCTACATGAGGGTTGCAATTTGGGCACTCAGTCTCTAAAAGGTTCACCATCACTGTCTTAGGGTTTTTGGACTCACACTCAGGACCAGCTACTCAGCCCCATCCTTAGATAGAAGATGGTTTGAGTCATATGCAGAAGGTCCTTCCATTTACTCAGTTTGAATACCTTGGGAATTCTCCTGTACTGTTGGATCTCTGACGGATGTAAATTTGCCTTGATGTAGGCATAGGACTAGAAAGGACTCTTAAAAGGTGGGAAAAGTGCAGGAAATAAAAGAATGCAAAAGTATAAGTTCTTACTGTGTGCTAGATATTGTAGCAAGTGCTGGCAGAAGAAATACAAAAAATGAAACAGTCTCTATTCTTGGGATCTTATATCCTAATAAGGAGAGACAATATATTAGAGGGTGGTGACAATGGAAGGGAGTTTTGGTCTGAGGCATCTGAAAAAGGGTGAGTATATATGAAAGATAGTCACTTGACAAACCTTTTCCAGAAACAATGGTAGTATTACCTTAATTTCTGTGCCTAGAGCAAAAGGTGGAAATTGGGCAAGGGCTTATAGGACAGGGAAAATTCGAAAATGGTGGACGGCTGGATACAAACAAGTGAAGCATGGTCTAGGATCAAAGTAAGCAAATTTCTGCTTTACTCAGTCATCAAACAGGATGACTCAGTACTAGGATGTGAGTTTAACTTCCTTAGGAATTGGTAGCACAGATTCAAGAGGTCTGGTATAGAGAACAGTGGTCCAGATAAGGAAAAGGACAACTATGGCAGGACAAATGGCAAGAAGGAAGATAAAATAATTTGGGCTTCTTTGAAATTACCATGAGGACCCTATAAGAGAACTTAGAAATAGTCTTGTTTCAATAATTTCACCTCTATTTGCCATTCTTTTTATGTGGTGATTTGTTAGCTTCACAACCACACTGAAATTCCCTGTAATTATACAAATTCAATATAGGATCAGTGTCAGGAGGTTAATGTTTCACCTGGCAGGAAATGAGGGTAGATTCTGTATTCAGTATCTATGGAAAGTAATTATAGAACTGTTACAGTGTTAAGTGGACAATTACAATAGAAAAAGGGATGGGGAGTAAGAACCCAATTTCAATAATAGGTACCAGTAAAGAAAAACAAATTGGAAATGCTGTAGTGCTATACCTTCTTATGTTTAGACTAGAGGAAATGATTGTATCAGAAGAGCAGAAAAAGGGATTGTGGGGTGGGAAAAAGTGGAAATAGTGTTAGATATTTCAATATTACCATTAAGAATTAAGGAGTTATGATCTAAAGCTGTGTTGGCAAACCTATGGCACGTGTGCAGGGGTCTGGGGTATGCTCCCTTCCCCCTTTCCATGCACTCCTGAGGACATTTCTCATATCCTCTGCCCCTCTGCTCAGCAGCCCAATGGGAATGCTACATCCCTCCAGTCTAGGGTAAGGCAGTGGTGCTCACATACAGTGTGAGGGTTGTATTTTGGGCACTTGGTCTCTAAAAAGTTTGCCCTCACTGATCTAGAGTAGATCCAAAGAAGTATCTGAGCATCAATCAGCTTCCTTATCTGGACAGAAAGAAGTATGGTAAGGTATAAAAGTGGAGGATGTGAGGCTTGTTACCTGAGTGGCCTTGGGTAAATGACTTAACTTTCCTGAGTCTCACTTTCTTCATTTGTAAACTAGGTAGGTTGGTCCTTAGTCTGTCTTAATAGGCCTGTCGGCTCAAAATCTCAAATATATTTATGAATATATGTATGTGTATATATGTATGTATGTATGTATGTATGTATGTATATTATTCCCAGGCAACTTTCTCATAGCCCACTGAAAGAGGGAATATCATCACAGGTTGTGGCAATTAGAAATCAAGGGGCTGTGGTGAAGAAGGGTAAAAGAACACACTTTTTCTTTGCTTTTCATTACATATTTCTACCTTTTTTTTTTAAAAGGACACTTCCCAGTTAGCCTTTCATATCATTTGAGCCAAAGTTGGTGTTTTATTTAAATTCAGTTCCTTTCTCTTTAGCTGCTCTTAGCAAGCTTTTAGAAGTCTAGGATTGCTGTAGTTGAAAATATAGTCAGAAAGATGTTTTGGAGGAGAAAGAAAGAGAGAGGGAGAGAGGGGAGGAATCTATCTATCTATCTATCTATCTATCTATCTATCTATCTATCTATCTATCTATCTATCTATCTATCTATCTATCTATCTATCCATCTATCTATCCATCTATCTATCTATCCATCTATCTATCTCTAACCTTTTTTTTTTTTTTGTTTGGGGAAGACCAGCCAAAGCTTTAATGATTGAAGACTAGAAGCTGATTGTCTTCCTAAGATTATATTTTGCTTTTAGTTCATGTCAAGTTGTATAGTAACCATCTGTGCCATGTAGTGCCAGCCTCTCCACAAAAGCTTAGGAAATTTAGTCCCAATGAAAATGTCTGTCTTGCTTTTCTTTATATGTAGAGTAAGTTCTATCCGACACATAAGGTGGTGATAATACAATAATGTTTTTGCTTCCCTGGGAATTTTGGGGTGGGGAGATAGCATGTTGTTTGTTGCATCTAATATGTTTTGGCAACTTTGAGTATTATAATTGATTAAGGTGGTGAGGTAGAAGAAAAGAAAGAAGTGTGGGAGAATCTGGCTCTGTCTTGTGGCTGATGTAGCAAATTTGTTATTCCCCACATAAAAATGGGGACCAGTTCTCATGGCCTTCAGTTAGGGTCTGTGAAACATTACAATCAAAATATTCCCAAGAGCTGGAGGGTAATTAATTGCATTTCTATTCTTTTCCTTCTTGCTATTAATTTTGGTACTGGACTAAATTTACAAATTCATTTTTATTGGTCCTAAGGCTGTCTTTAATGTTTGTTTGGGCACAACAAAACAGGTAAGATGTACTCAAGCTGTACTTTTATTCACTATTTCTTTTATGGGGGTATCAGATGGATCAGCAGGCAAGAATAAGATCTTTTCCTCTTTCCCTATTAAAGCTACCTAGGAAGGGAGTGCAGCAAGGGATCTGGGAGATCTCTAAAGATACTATGAATATTTATTTAAGATACCATATTTCCCTTTAGAAAATGCCAAAGATACTTTTGAGTTAACTAGTTTCTTTTTAAAATGTAAATACTCAGACTTTGCTACTAGTAGCAATACAATGATCCAAGACAATTCTGAGGACTTATGAAAAAGAATGCTATCCACCACAGAGAAAGAATTGTTGGAGTGGAAATGCAGATGGAAATATATGATTTATCACTTGTTTATTTTTGCATATATTTTGGTTCTATAAGATTATTTGCTTACAAAAATGAATAATATGGAAATATGTTTTGCATGACAATACATGTATAACCCAGTTTGAATTGCTTGTCAGCATCAGGAGAGGGGAGGAAAGAAGGGAGGGAGACAATATGGATCATATGACTTTGGAAAATGTTTGTGGAAATTTGTTAATAAAATAAAAATGTAACAAAGTAAAAAAAGTACATATTAAAAAATGTAAATATTCCTTGGGCAGGTTAAGTCTTTTGGCCATTAACACCTTCTGGGAATCATTAGCTATTAAGATTATAGTACTTGGGAATGAAATTGGATTGGGTCTCAAATCTCAAGCTATCTCAAGTCTGTTCAACACTTAGTATAGAGACCATAATTATTGTGGTGGATCAGGTTGGGTAAGGGACAATCTAGTGATATAGGAGCATCTACATAGCTGTGCTGATTTTGACACAAAGTATAATTGTAGCAGAATGGCAAGTAATTAGAAACATCTGAGCACATTTTATTAAAATCAGATTCAATAGGATTATAATTAAACTTCATCCTCCTTCCCTTATGTCATCCATAATTATGTAGATGGTACCAACACTCTAGGTTCCTAAACTTCAGGCTGATTTTTAACTCCCCCTTTCTCCTCCTGCTTCATCCCAGAATTCCTGAGTTAACTCCTAAGCTTAACTCAGCTTCACCTTTTGAAACTGTAAATTTTGCATCACTTTTTGTCTTTGGAGAAAAGAAGCTCCTTGAGGGAATCCCCATGATTAGCACAAAAGGAAAAGCTGAATAAGTGTTTCTTCACTTGAATTTAACCTGCAGCTGGCTGAGAATTCCTTAGTACTCATTGTTTTATTATTGGTACTTGGAACTTTCTGAAGCAGCAGCTGTGTAGCAGAAAGCAAAGATAAATATTGTAGATTACAACAACCACTTAAAGTACCAGGTAATCTGATCTGATATAGATTGATAAAACATGCCTACCTAATCAGTGGATGAGATTAGTGGGAAATGGGTTAGGGAATGGTTATTAAAAAAAAAAAAGCTTCATTGATGTTTTTTATAAAAAAAAACAAAACACAAAACACTTTACTGCCAATTTAGAACTTTGTTTTGTACAAAGAAATAGTTAATTAAGAAAAATAAAACATCATATTATGTGCCTCTGAGTGGCTCATAGTATGCACTTAATAAATAAAAAAAGTACCTGAGGGGTAACGAGGTGGTTCAGTGAATAAAGATCCAGGGCCGGAGACCAGAGGTCTTGGGTTCATGGCCTCAGACACTTTCTACCTGTGATTCTAAGATGGAAGGCAAAGGTTTAAAATAAAAAAGAATTGATACTAAGTAATGGTTCCAAAGCACAAGAGCATTAAGGGCAAGGCAATAAGGGTTAAGTGACTTGCTTAGAGTCACACAACTAGAAAGTATCAGAGGTCAGATTTGAACCTAGAACCTTCTGTCTCTAGGCCTGGTTCTCAATCCACTGAGCCACCCAACTGCCCCTCTTGGTATCATTTTTGAGACAGAAGTTAAGGATTTTAAAAAAAAAATGCTAGCTGACTTTATATATTTCATTTTATGCCAGTCTTTCTACTTTTTATGCCACCTTTCTACTAAGTGGAGAGTACATTTTTCAGTCCTTTAGAATCAAGATGAGTCTTTTCAATGATCCAAGTTTGAATATCTTTTAGTGTTGTTTTCCATTAAATTATTATGGACATTGTGTATATTCTTTTGGTGATGTTTATTGGGTTCTGCCTCAAGTCATATAATTTTGAATTCTTTTCTATAGGGAAAAGAATTTCTCATCTAGAGAAACAAAGAAATAATTTTAGAGTTCTTTTTTATACAGATGATTTATGATAGAGTGGAAACAAATACTTAATTTTTACATCTACAAAATAAGGGTTATAAAATGAAGTCCACCAGCAAGATGGATGGTCAAAGACATAGTGAGGGAGCTTTTGGCTATAGTTAGATTAGAGAGCTATGGAAGTATAAGAGTCCTATGTTTCTGTGAAATTTCTAAATTTCTCCAAATTCCTCAGATATACCACTTGATACATTTTTTGGGTAAATAGACATTTGCTTTTTTCCAGAGTTTTGTTTTGCTTTTTTTTTTGTCACCCTAAAGATGCTATGTAGTTATTTTTTTGGCTTCAAAGAAGTGGGAAGGGAAATTCAGAGTGTCCATCACTTGGGAAATGGTTAAACAGATTCTTATATGTATGAAATGGAATGGTTTTGTGCCATAAGATGACAAAAGGACAATTTCAAAAAATCAACAATGTAAACATATTCATTTTTGAAAGACTTTGACTCTGATCAATGGACTCTGATCAATGAAATAATCATCTATGATTTGAGAGGACCAGTGTTGAAAAATGCTATCTACCTCCTGACAGAGAGGTCATGGTTTAAATATGCAGAATTAGACACAGTTTTTGCACATGGTCAATATGAGAATTCTTTTGCTTGTCTATTTGTTACAAAGGTTTCCCCCCTTTTCCCCCCTCCCAGTTGGGGATGATAGGGATGAGAGGGGAAAATGACTGATCATTGAAAGAAATTTAATCAAGAAAAAGGAACAATAATAGCTTGGGGAATCTAGAAACACTTAGGTGATCTAAAAGATAGGGCTAAGGAAAGAGGCATGGAAGCTGGAGATGGCATATCTTATACAGGGAACAGTAAGTAGGCCAGTTTGTCTGAAGTGGAGTTTGTGAAGGATGAATAATATGTAATCAGTTTGGAAAGATAGACTGGAGCCAGATTATATAGGACTTTAAATACCAGAGGAGTTTATATTTTACCCTAAAGACAAAATAAAGAACTACTGAATATTTTCAAGTAGGAGAATGACACCATTAGAAGTGTTTGAGGTAAGGAGGATCTGAATTAGTGTGATTCTTAATGGAGAGAATTCTTGGGTAAGAGAGATGCTTTGGAGGAGGAATTGATCAAATTGGCCTGTTGTTTTGATAATGGCCATTGCAGGGTGGTGGTGGTGGGTATATCAGAAGGGAGAAGAGCTATGGATGATTCCTACCTTTCCTTCACTGATAGAAAGAATGGGGTACCCTCAAAACCAGGAGTAAGTATATCCCCTACAATGGTAAGTCATGATGCTGATAACTAAAATTTATATGATGCTTAACAGTTTGCAAAAAGTGTCACATAAATTATCTTATTTGGACATTTTGACAACCCTGTAGGGCAGGTGATATTAATACCTTTCCCAGTTAAGAGAGGAAATTTTAGGATCAGAAGTTGCAGCTCATTATAAAACTAGTTTCAGTTTTAATCTGAACCCAGATCTTCATGAGGCCAAGACCATGTATTATATGCAGTCTTCTATGTATTATATGCAGTCTTCATTCATTTAAGAAGTATTTAATGAATACCTGATAAATATAGGTAAGTGTGTTTGAAGTACATTTTATGTTATTTAAAGGAAAAATGTGACTCTTTTAATTTTTGAAAAGGTACAAAAAAAGTTAAAATAAACTTTTCCCTTTAAGTTGGCCTGGGAATCCCATTTACCAATTATAATCTATCCACCGAATCCTAGTTCAATTGGCTCATATATGAAAGTGAGTTATATACCTTCCCTCCCCTCCCCCCCAAACCCCTTTTGTTTCATATTATAATCAATCTTGTGTATTGGTTCCAAGATAAAAGAGCAATTAGGGTTAGGCAATGGGAGTTAGGTGATTTGCCCAGGTAGGAAGTAGCTGAGTTCATATCTCCCATAACACAACCTTCTGTAAGTTGAGGATCATCAGAACTGGTGGACCTTTGGACCTTTCCCCCTCTACTACTTTACAATTCTTTGGGCTGGTTCTGTATGATGGATTCCAAGACTGGTAGGTGGAGTAGTGGATAGAGTACTGGGTCTAGAGTCAGGAAGATCTGAATTCAAATCTAGTCTCAAATATTGACTAGATATGAAATTCTGGACAAGTCACTTAACCACCACCAGCCTCAGTTTCCTTGAATGTAAAATGAGGATTATAAGAGCAACTACCCCACAGGGTTGTTTTGAGATTCAAATGAGATATTTATAAATTTTTTTTAGCATAGTACTTGTCACATAGTAAACACTATTTAAATACTTACTCCCTTTCCTATCTCTGAAGTCTAACACTGGTTCTTTTTTGTTTAAATCTCTGGTTCATTTCAGTTCCACATGGATTTATTAAGCAAATTAAACAAGATACAATATCTGCCTTCAAATGGCTCACAGTCTATGAGAGGGAAAAGACACACAACATATGTCACAATAGATTGTATAGAATAGGAGATACCCAAAGGATTTAAGGAGAGATCTTTTCTAGCTTGGTATCATCAGGGAAGACCTTTGCTGAAAGTTAAAGAAAGACATTTTCCAAAATGGAACTTTTAAATTTAACTTTTGAAATCATGCTTTTGCAAAAATTCTTTTTTGTTGTTGTTATATAGCCTAGGGAATGAGAGCCTGGGCATTATTGAAATTCCAAGCTAGGGTGTGTCAAAAGCCAAAGACTCAATTCTGTTCCTTTTCAGAAAGTCTTTTCTTCTCCTGGTCCCATTTTGTCATTTTAGCCAGTCTCAGGCCTTGCAAATGGGAAATGTAGGACATAATAGGGATTTTTTGCTTTTTGTACCCCAAAAATATGGCTCAGAGGAAGATATTTTCTTTTTTCAGAATATGGCATAGTTACAAGACCAAAATAGTGATAGACTTCTATTAACAAGTATTTGTTGAGGACATGTGTAATTAGCATTGTGGTAGAAAGGTTGCAGAATTTCTAGGCTTATTCCCTGCCCTCAAACTGGGTAGAGACAATGACCCAAAACTAAGCACTAATCCTCTGGTCAGGTAGGTGGCATTATGGACTGAGTGTTGGGCTTGGAGTCAAGACACCCTGAATTTAAATTCTGCTTTATCTATGATTTCTAGGCACACTAAGCCCCAGATTCTTCATCTCTACTATTAAGAGTACCTGCTTCCCAGGGTATTGTGAGAATTGATTTACTAAAGAATAGTTAAGCAACAAATTTGTGTGGTACTGAGTCGGGTGCAACAGAGATTCTGGCCTAGGGAGGGGAAGAGCAGTGTGTTCAGTCCAGGTGTTCTTGGCAAAGATACTGGAGTGGTTTTCCATTTCCTCCTCCAGCTCATTTTATAGATGAAGAAATTGAGGCAAACAGGATTAAGTGACCTGCCCAGGCTCACATAGCTAGTATAAGTGTGAGGCTGGATTTGAACTTAGAAAAATGAGACTTTCTGACTCCAGATCTGGTATTCTATTCAGCATAGACTGGAAGAATTGGGTAGGGCTTCTTGGAGGAGGAGGAGGTGGTAAGATCTGAATGGGACCTTGAATGGAAAGATAGGATTTAGACTTGTAGAGGAGAGGGAGAAAAAGCATTCCAGAAGACTTTTCCTTTGGTGAAAACAAAGGTTTAAGATAAAGCCAGGCTGGGAGCAGTGCCTGGATATCTGAGCTTCTCCAGTGGTTTAGAAGCCAACAAAAGCACCTTGCAAAAGTTTCCTCCCTTGAGGCTGCCTTGTATGGTAGTGCTGATGCCAGATACGAATTACATTGTGATCAAGTAAAAGTGTGTGTGCCTCCTTCTTCCAGTTCTAATATTATGTACCTCTCTTTCAGCATTGAAGGTGATTAAAAATCAGAGAACGGGGCACTGCTTTTGCAAGGGAACACTCAGAATTGATTGCAGTGTGTCAAGGGGGCAGATTTAGACAAATTAAAAGGATTGAAAGTCCATGGTTATTTTGCTGTTTTTGTTTAAATTGGTCATCATTCCTTTCTCTTGGCATTATTGTCCTGGAGGAGAGCCATATCAGTTGATCAAATAAATGAGAAAATAATATATAGAAAGTGTTTTGCAATCTTTAAGAATTATATAAATGTTATCTATTATTATTACAGAAATTTTCTTTATACTGGTTATTAAAAATTTCTCCACCCCTGCCTGTTTGTTCAACTGTTTATGAAGTCCCTACTCTGTGTGCAAGCTACCATATTAGGCTGCTTTTGCATTCTTAGAGAGCTCTCAGGGTTAACTAGCTTAATGAGTTATTTTGAAAGAGTATATTAGTGGTTAATGCTGTTTTAATTAAATACTTTTTTTAATTCACTGCCTTATAAATATTTCAGTAAAATTTTACTACCTACATTTGTTTTTTCTGACCACGAATGTACCTATAAAATTTTTCTGTCTTTTATCTTTACCACAGAGATAAAGACTCTCAAACTCCCTATCATCCTTCATTTTCCCCTTTCCTATCTATGACATAACTGTAGATACAGCAACTCTCAGGCATACATTTTCTTTTTCCCACACTCTCTGACACATTCCTCACTATCACTTAATTCTACATATTCCAGTATCTAATAAATAGTCTCACAGTCACAATAGTTTCCTTCCACCCATTTCTCTTTCCCTCAAATATGTTCTTTTGAATTCTCAATATGGTCAAGGCCAGGTGGCATTCAGAATCAGAGTGGACTCTAGGTAAAACTTTGAAGATAATCTGTTACACATGATGTCTGTGACTTTTGGCACATTATTTAGTCTTTCTGTTTCTTTTACAATTTTTCTCATCTGTCAGGTAAAAAGTTTCCTTCTAGCTCTAAACTAGTGCCTTGAACATAGTCAGCAATTAATAAATGTTTGAATGATAGCAGAACCAAAATGCTAGCAGTTCCTGTGATTTCCTAGCTTCTTAGGATGAGTCACTAGTACCAACTGTTTTCACTGCCTTTTAAAATTTATTAGGCTTCTTATAACCCTATAGAATCTTTTAGTTTCCTCCCCTTTAGACCTTGCCTCTACAACTGTATATTTGTGTTGTATACTTCCCATTCTCATCAAATGAGAGTCATTATTTATATTAAGGTATGAGTGATTATTGGCTTAAAGTAGTATACCTTTCAAGGTTATTTGCATTTTAATCTAGATTAAAGCTTTTTCTTAAAAGAAAATTATTTTATTCTAGCTTACATGTCCAAACAGTTTTAAATATTCATTTTCTAACATTTTGCTATCAACATTTCCCCTTCCCTCCTACCACTCCCCACTCATCAAGATGGCAGTTAATGTAAGTTGTACATGTGTTATTGTAATAATGAAAATAAATGTATTATGTAATAATTAAAATGCTACATGTAATATTTGGAAATTGATTTTGTTAAATAATATTAGTAAAAATGTGGTCATTGTTTATACAATTAACTCTTAAATCACTAGGATGATAGTAGCTTTTAATAACTTAATTTAATATAAATATAGTATAAGAAAGAAATAAGGAAGAAAGGAAGTAGAACATTTATTTCCTAGCCTACCACTATTAAAGTTTGATCTATAGAATTTCAGCTCTCTCCCTGACGAGGTTCTGATTTCCACATGGAAGTCTGGTAGTCTCTTCAGAGCAAAAGTTTTACCAGTCCACAAGGGTGTCTTCCACTTGAGCCACCAATGCTGAATGGAGTAGAAAAATCAATCCCAGAAAATTCATGCCAATGCTCCTTGCTCTCCTCTATGGTCTCATCTTTTATAGCTCTTTTCTCCACCTTCCTTCCTGTCTCTATGAGCTGGTCTATCATGTCTCAGGAACCCATCAAAATGTCTCTGCCCTGGACCTGTAAACCCTTAGTTCTGGGTCATGTTCCTAGGGTTCTTAACCTGTGACCTCTGTTTGGAACATTCTAGCCATGAGATGAGTCAAATGAGAAAAAAGTTCACAACCCTGAGATTCTGTTTGGCGATGAGCATGTTGAAATCTCCCCAATTAAGGGTTTCAGGAGATTAACACGCCTAGTCTTCCCAATGAATCATTTCAGATAACTAGCTTAGATCTTCTGGCTAGAGGTGCATACAATATTACACTGTCTAAGAAGAAATTACAATAATTTGGGGATAAGAGGAAAATAAAAGAGCAAAACCAGTGATTGGCAAGAACATTGACAAAAAGCCATTAGGGGGCAATCCCCTTTGGCTTTGGAGTTTACATTCAGAGTAAATGTGTTCAACCCCTTCAGTTTGATTCACTACATCCCAAAGTTCATTCTGGATCTTTTGATACAGTGTGTGGTTTCTGCAGGCTTCTTTATGATGCCTTCTTCAAAAAGTTCACTTTCTTGTTTTGGGGAGTTAGTGAGCTTTTTTTCCTGAAATTTCTTTAAAAAAAAGTTTAAAAAATCTTCGATTCTATGAAAATTATACATTATCATACCATGCCCATTTCCACCTTCATTATGTTGTGAAAGAAGACACATCACTTAAACTACAGACAAATTCAAGGAGGAAATAAAGTGAAGAAGGGTATGCTTCAATCTGTATTCAGTTTCTGTCAGTTCTTTCTATGGCAGTGAATATAGATTAAAGCTTTAAGTAAAAGTGATGGGAGTGCTAATGTGAAATATATACATTCAGAAATCAGGTAGAAGATTTTGATGTACCTTGATTGTTCCAAGGTTCTCTGCCTCCAGTTTAGGTCTGCCTTCCTGTGAGTGTACCATAGAGGAAGACAGATCTTCAGGGGTCTTTCTGCCACTTCTAACAGGATAGTAACAGGGTAAAGGGACACAAATTAAGCTCTCTTTAGGAGAGGGTGCAAAAGAGTGAGTTATGTCTCTGGTCTCAGAAGAGGGAATGTAGGAAATAAGCAGAAATCTAAAGGGTTTTTAATATTTATAAGAAAATAAATGAACTAAGTATAATTTGTTTGGCTCGCTTAAAAGTTTTCATCATGGTTATTAATATTTTAAAGCATGTTTTATTTAGATGATGAGAGATAGTATGGCAGAGTAGATGAAGAATTGTCTTTGAACCAGGAGGATTTGGTTTCAGCCCCTATCCCTGAGAAATATATGATGCTGAGCAAGCTAACTTATAAGTGCTTGAGGCAAATTTGCTAAGTCTATAGTAAGTTGCAGAGATGATAACATTCTGCATCACTGGAAGAGAGATTCCTTACTTGGAAGTTCCCTGTACCAACTAATCACAGGTCTAGCCCCTATCCTTTATTTATAATGTGACAGATTCATTCAAGGAATTCTGTTACAAGTAAAGAGACAAGCTGCTGAATTTTAAGGAATGGAGCAATTTTTGTTTATGCCAAACTTTTTTCTCATGAAAAACAGACAAAATCTTGAATAGAAGGTAGCAATACCATTGTAAAACAAAGGAGGTTCTTATGCTTTCTGAATTTCTTGTCTTCCACTATATCACATTTTCTTCTGTTTTTTTTTTTCAATCTTCTGGTTTTATTTTATTGTTTCTTGATGTCTCATGGAGTCAGTTTTTATTTGCCCAATTCTAATTTTTATGAAGTTATTTTCTTTAGTGAATTTTTTTACAACTTTCTCCATTTGTCCAATTATACTTCTTGGGAAATTCATCTCCTGAGTGTACTTTTTGTCTTTTTTCACCATTTGGCCTATTCTGATTTTTGAGGTGTTTTTTCCTTTTTTTTTTATACCTCCTTACCAAGCTGTTAATTTTTTTCCATGATTTTCTTTAATTATCCTCATTTCTTTTCCCAGTTTTACCTCTACCTATCTTATTTGATTTTTAAAATTCTTTTGAGCTCTTTCAAGCTCTATGAATTGAAACCAATTCATATTTTTCTTTGAGACTTTGCATGTATCTGTCTTATTTACTTTGTCCTCTTCTGAGTTTGTTTTGATCTTCCCTATCTCCATACGAACTTTTTATGGTCAGTTTCTTTTAATGTTAGGTCACTTTTTCCCAGCATATTTCTTGACTTTTAACTTTATGTTAAAATTGAGCTCTGTTTCTGGAGTGGAGGAAGTCACTGTCTTAAGCTATAGATTTTTTGTGCTGCTATTTTCAGAGCTAAGTCTGCAGAGTTTTCAGTTCTTTTATGTGGTTGGTCTAAGGAAAGGTGTGGTAACTATTTTCCTGGTCTATGCTTTGGACTCCGTGTGACCATAAGCACTCATTTCCACCCTGGTCAGTGGTCCCCCCTCCTGCTCATGCTCTTTCTTATCCTGGGACTTTGACACAGAATTGTGTATGGGCAATGCAATAGAATCTTGGTCCCAGGTTAGCAAAGGGTCTTCTGACCATTTTCCCGAGCCCATTTGGCCTGTGTGCAGAGAGTTCCAGAAGCCAACTTTACAGCATTTCAGTCACTGCCAAAGCCTGCTGCTGACCTGATGGGTGAGACCTGCACTGGATTGTACTCTACTCTTACCCCATTTAAACACACTTTTCTTATCAACTTTCTAAGTTGGCTTGGGAAGGAAAATTGTTTTATCTCTTCTTTTTGTTGGTTTTGCCTCTCCATAATTCTTTTTGAGGCACTATTTTCATATTATTTGTAAGCTCAAGTAAATCTATCTTTATTCTGCCATCTTGACTCTTTGTCCTCCATCATGTCAAACAGATTATCCCTCTACTTAGGAGGATAGAAACATATCTATTCTCTTCTAGAGCTGTGTTGGTGAACCTGTGGTTGCATGCTAGAGGGTTATTTACCCCTCCCCCTCTCCACTGTGCCTTTTTCACTTCATTTGCCCCTTTGCCCAGCAGTCCAGTGAGAGCACTTCCTCCCCTGTCTGGGGTAAGGGGGTAGCTCACTTGTATTGTGAGGGTGCAGTTTGGGCACTTGATATCTGAAAGGTTTGCCATCACTGCTGTAGAGGAAGAAGTGCAGGGAAAAAGTCCATAAGGGAAGGAATTTAATTTTTCTCCTATGATAATCCATTGTAGAGGCTAGAATTTCATTGTGTTCTTACATATACATGCTAGTACTTTAATAATTTTAGCCTTAAAAATAGAATTATTGTGATCTGTTAGTGCAATGATCTGACAGATTCTACCTGCTGCGTAAATTTTTGAAATTATTTTGGAGACTAAAAATGATATAGGATCATCTTGTTTTCCAATAAAATCTGATTATTTCCTTTTGAGAGAAAAATAATAAATATTCAGCTCATTAACTTTCCAAATTTAGGAAAGAAGGCATAAAATTAGATTTGATAAGCAGTAGTAGCATAAATAGTATAGTTTCATATTATGATTTTTTAAGGACAAAAGTGAGAGGATAGAGACAAACACATAAAATGAAAGTGAAACAGAGTGGGGGGGCACATAAATGGAAGATGGGTACATATAGTGAGTTTCTTATGTTAACATATTTGTTGGAAGGAAATGACCCATGACTCATTCTATAACTGTATTTAAAATTTTTTCATTGGGTTTCCAACACCCCCACCTCCATGTTGTAGACTAGCCTTTTCTGCTTTTAATTTCAACCTCCAAAATTTAACTAAATAATTCTGAAGCTATTTCTATACTAAACAAATGACAGATTCTAGGAAATTTCTTAGGAAACTTTGAAACTTCAGTTAATTTAGTTAGCTTTGCCTGCCAGTTCCTTGAATGTTCAGAAGTTTCATTTAACCCAATTTGATGGACAGAATACTAAACCAGAGAAAACTTGTTCAAATACTGACTATAATATTTATTTTATTTTTGAAATGACCTCTTCATTTGATTTTTCCAAAATGATTTCACTTATTTATTTTAATGGATTTAGCATTTATTTCTATTGTGACTTTGGACAAGTGGATTAACCTTTCTGAACTTTAGTTTTATCATTTATAATAGGAACTAATTGGACAAAACCAGGAGTTTTTAACCTTTTGTCTAATACCCATTCTCAGATAATGCTTTTAAATTCCTAGACTATCTAGGACTACAAAAGAAGCAAATGATATTGAAATACATATATAACAATGTTTTAAAAGAATTACTGGATCCTAGGTTAAGACCTGAATGAGATGCTTTCTAAAGTTCCTTCTAATCCTAAATCCTATTAATGGCATTTTCAAGTGCTGTTTCATTTCATTCTTTCATTTATTTAATTTTTCTTGGTCTTTCAGGGTGGGAGGAGGACAACTTTACAAATGAAATTAAAGTTCTGTGTATACCTGTGAGTGTGAAGACCTTTTATAGGTGTCAATAATGCAACAACTTACCATCTCCACTCTCCTTAAAAAAGAGAAAGAAAGGGAAGATTTCTTTAAGTTTAATCAGGTTTCCCTTGCCATTTCAAGTCTCTTGACTTTATAACGGATTGCCATATCATCCAACTTCAGGAGGGGAAATTATTTTCTGGCTTGCAACTCATTTTTCCATACTTGTTGCCAGGCTCAGTGAAAGTTAAACAGAGACCTAAACCTGATTGGGTTTGATCTCTCCTGTTGAGGGTTCTGTACATCCTAGTTTTAGGTACGAGAGTTCTGGACTTGAATTTACTTAAAAGTTATGGTCCTGTTTTAAGTACTTACTCAGTATATGATCATTAACAAGTAACTTAAGCTTGTTTCCCATTTGTAAAATGGGGATAATGATACTTGGTACTACCAATCTCACAAACTGGTTGGGAGAGAAATGCTTTTATAAATCTTGAAAGGTCTATGTCCCTGTTATTGTTATTGGTATTCTCTTAAAATAACTTTTTGGGCATAGTTGGGTGGCTTAGTGGATTGAGAGAAAGGCCCAGAGATGGAGGGTTCTAGGTTCAAATATGACTTCAGACACTCCCTAACTGCGTGACCCTGCACTACAGAATATTGATTCTAAGATAGAAGGTAAAGGTTTAAAAAAATAAATTGAAAAACTCTTAATGGAGTTTGCCCCCTTTACCCATTTTACATTGGTCTTATACCTATTTCCATAGCATTTCTTTTCTGAAAGGGTTTAAATCAGTGAGGTTGTTTTAAACCCACATGATGCTTCTTGGACTTTGGGATGGCAGGTGAGTATCCTTATAATTCTTCAAAGTGCTCTTGAGGAATTAGACTAGTTCAGAAATGAAGAGGGTGCCAGGAAAATGTGAATAATCTGTATACTCAGTTGTTAGTATGTAACACCCTCCAGAAAGGGTATGTTTCTGTCTGGCGCATGTTAACGGTTCTTCCAACAGAGTTGTTTTTGTCCGCATTCATTAGCACATTTGCTGATCTCGCTAAGTAAAGCAATTACTGTATTTTAACCATCTTTTCCAATAGGAAACACAGTGTTTATTGGCCAGATGTCGATGTGACACTCTGGCAAATTATCAGCTTTTACTGCATAATTAGGTAAGGCACCATTTGGGCGCTATCTCTGAGCGAAGGTGTAGACATGGAACGTGATGTGTTAAGGTTTTAACTTGGGTTACTCTCTGAAATTAGAGAATAGCTTTCAACAGATTTTATTAATGAATATGCTGTTTATAGTTATATCATGAAGAATAGTCTGAATTGGGATTAAGCAAGACTTAGTAAAAATCATACTTTCCTGGGTGCTACATGGTGGCTGGAGGTTCTCACTGGCTCTTCCTAAGGAACAGGTAGTAGTATATTGTTCCTTTTTTCAAAAAGCATTAGTAAATCGCTGCTGTTATCTCTGTTGTAAAATTCAGAAAGTTCCTCTCACAGGCTCTCTCTATTAATTTAACATTATTCCCAATGGCAAATTCTATATTCTATCTGAAATAGCTGTTCCCTGAAGTGGTTATTCCATCTCCTACTTGTTTGCATTTGCATAGGTATCCTTCATTCCTGGAATGCATGGCTTGTTCACATTCATCTCTTAGGAACCTGAGCTTTCTTCAAGATCCTGTTTAGGCATCCCTTCCTATGCCAGTGTCTTCCTCCTTTCCCTTGCCACCTCCCCACCCCCACTGTTAGTAGTTTCTTCTTTTTCAGATTGTCTTATTATCAGCTTTTTTTGTGTGTACCACATCTTTCAGAATATGAATTCCTTACAGGCAAGACTATTTCATTTTTGTTTTTGCAATAGACCCTTAAAAATTGTTCAGGAGGGGCAGCTAGGTGGACACTTCCTAGTTGTGGAACCCTGGAAAATCACTTAACCCCCATTGCCTAGCCCTTACCACTCTTCAGCCTTAGAACCAATACAGGACAGATTTTAAAATGGAAGGTAAGGGTTATTTAAAAAACAAAGGTTCATTGTAGCATTACCAGCTCTTACAAAGCCGGAAAACCACTAAATTTGGTCTTAGTGATAGGCTAAATTTTTTGTTGCTTAAGATCTGCATAAATAAGATGACACATTTTTATGGTCATATGAGCTCCTGAAGTCAAGCTTCTCTGTACCAGTGGTATTAGTGTTCTTATGACTGAAGTCAAGAACCTTTTGAAGTATTGAAGGTGATTTTGCTACCTTCCTAAGAACTATGACTCTTGGATAACATTGACTAGAGTTGGTCTTTCATTCAAGATACTGGGCAATAAATGAAATTCAAGAATAAAATTTCTTATAGACTGTTATGACTGTAATAAATATAAATACACAAACAACTCTTATAGCAGTTTTAGTATGATAATTACATAAGGGCCCTACAGAGTTATATCAGAAATACCCAGAGAATGGACAGATCACTGACCACTAACTGGTTGATCACAAAATATTTCAGAGAAAATAGGTGACAGCTATGGAAGGGAAGGACTTAAAAAACCAGGAAAGCAGCCCTAGGTTTCTCTTCTGTAAAATGAGGACAATAGCAACACCCACCTCACAGGGATGTTGTGAAGAGCAAATGAGATAATATATGTAAAACACATTGCAAATAAACCTTTATACTCTGCATAAATATTATCTATAGCAAGGTAAGGGATATAGTTTGAGGATTATACATTATTTCTTTTGGGTTATTTCTCTCTTCTCACCCTACCACCTACATTTTGAGAGACAATTTAAGAAAAAAAAAATCCCCCTCTAGAAATAGCTTAGTGAAAGTCAGAATAATGTACAGTGTTATATAGAGTAGAGAAAATGCAAGACTAGATAAAGAAATAAGTAGTTTACTTTGACTAGGACATAAATCCTATGAAGGGTTGTGATATGATTAATGACTAGAAGTTTGAAGCAAGTTGTTGAGGACCTTGTTTTCCAGACTAAGTAAGTAATTTGTATTTTATTTAGAAAGTAATGGGGAAGCACTGAAAAATTTTCAACAGACTATTCTGATATGATGTTTAGTATTGCAGTGGTCCAAAAGATACAGTGAAGTAGGAAAGAGATTAGAGACAAGAAGAGTGGGTAGGAGGCTCTTATAATAGTCTTACAGTAGAATATTGATGGTTTCAACCAGAGTGTTGAGGAAAAAGAAGTTAGAGGTAGATGGTGATGGTTGAGATTTCTTTTTCTTTAGTTGTTTCAGTCATATCTGACTTTTTGTGACCCCATTTGAAGTTTTCTTGGCGTAGATACTGAAAAGATTTGCTATTTCCTTGTCCAGTTCATTTTACAAATGAGGAAACTGAGGCAAATAGTTAAGTGATTTGCCCAGGACCACAAAGCTAGTAAGGGGTCTGAGGACAGATTTGAACTCAGGAAAATGAGTCTTCCTGATTCCCAACCCACTTACCTTATTGCTTGATGTTGATGGTCTGAACCAGGAAGTTAGCAGAAAGTAGAAGTTAGAGGATAGATGATGTTTGACATTTCATAGAAAGAATCAAATTGATTGATAAGATCTGGCAACTGATTAGATGTTAAGGAGGAGAATTCAAAAATAACTGAATTATGAACCTGGGGAAAAGGTCAGAAGTGCCATCTGTAGAAACCAAGAAGTTAGCAGAAAAGACATGGAGGGAAGGAAAAGAGATGAGTTTGGTTTTGGATGTGGGAAATTTAAAGTATCATTGGAATATTTAGTGGAGGTATCAAGTTGTCAAATGGCAAAACGGCTTTTGCAGATGCTCTTGGTGGTTGCCAGAGGGAGACAAAAGGAGATTAGTGAGGAGTGGGTAGAGTGGTTTTGACTCCTTTGGTTGTGGTCATATTCAAGAGAGTGATTCTTACTAATGATGATTCACACTCTGGAAAGATAGATGCAGTGATCCATAGCATCATCATTCATTCAAAAGGGAATATTAATGAAGGCTCAGAAATTTTCCATGGGAGTGGTTAGGGAACTTTTGTGTTTCTTTTTCAGTCCTGGAAAATGTCTTTGATATAAAATGCATTTTATTTTTAATGGGTGAAGTCTTGTCTCATTTAAAGACTAACTTTTTCCCCTATCCCCCCTCTTTTTTTTTTTAATAGCTCAAACACAAACATCATGGAACTATATTTTGGAGAATATAAGCATGTACAGCAGGAGTATGGAGTACATCTTAGGCTTGAAAGTGAAGAGACCAAAAAATCAAGACTTTCTCAAAATGCCAAGACAGGATCATATGGTGTCAGTATTAGGGTACAAGGAATCGATGGCCACCCATACATTGTACTGAATAATACAGAGAGATGTTTGGCAGGTATTCCTTTTGCAGAGAATGGGCCATCATTTACATCTCCAGGAATCAATGACCTAGGTCTACATTCCAACATGGATCCCAGGCTGGAAGAGAAAGCCAGTGAAGAAATACAGTTCCCAGAAAACCCATATGTACAGCCCAGTGCTTTTAGAAGTCTAAAGCCAGCTAGTCTATATGAAGGTAAAAATGGACTTCTTGAGCACAAAGATAGTTCACTAAAATCTTCTAGTATGTTGAACTTTCAGAGACACCCTGAACTTTTGCAGCCTTATAATCCTGAAAAGAATGAACTGAATTTAGAGACTCACAAATCTCCCGAGTGCAACTGGACCAAAATGCTTACAGATGAAACTAAAAATGATAAGCGTTCTCGAACTTGCTTTTCTAAACCTGCTTCTTCTCAGCCAGCTAGCATGCCTTCAGGAGATATGTCAAAATGCAATGTGACAGCCATTCGTTTGTGCAGCTCAATTGTGATAGATGATCCCAAGAAACAGGCATCAGTGTGTCTAAATGTTCAAAGCTGTGCCAATGAAGGACTGACAACTGGATCTTCTACTCCCAGTGAAAAACCCCTTACTACCATCCACCCTGATACTCATCAGGAAAGCAAAAAAATCCGGCCAGATGTTCTCCCCTTTCGCCGACAAGATTCTGCTGGACCAGTATTGGATGGTTATAGGTCACGAAGGTCTTCATCATCCTCAGTAACCCCCACTTCAGCCAACTCTTTGTACAAATTTTTACTGGATGACCAAGATTATGCCATCCATGCTGACAATGTGAATCGTCATGAAAATAGAAGATATATCCCTTTTATGCCAGGGACAGGCAGGGATATTGACACAGGATCCATTCCAGGTGTAGATCAATTAATTGAAAAATTTGATCAGAAAGTTGGCTCCCAGAGGAGGGGGAGATCTGGGAAAAGGAACAGAATTCATCCAGATGATCGCAAGAGGTCTAGAAGTGTAGATAGTGCCTTTCCCTTTGGTCTCCAGGGAGATTCTGAATACTTAGATGAGTTTAGTCGAAACTTGGGCAAATCAAGTGAACATCTCTTAAGACCATCTCAAGTTTGGCAGCAGAAGCCCCTATCTCGAGAACGCCGTCTGCTTTCTGGTGGGAAACATACCATGGTAGGACAGACCTCTGGGAAACTGCAGGAACAAGGTCAGGATTCTCTCGATGGACAGCCTAGGCTTTCTCAGTTAAATAATGCAAACAAAGTTCATGAAAATAAAGTTAGCAAAGACAGTGGAATGATGGGCCCGACTATACTCTCAGCACAGAATAAAAAGGAGGAGATGAAAACAGCAACTGCAACAGTGGTGTTACAGAATCAGGCTGCATCCATTTTGCCTGATGCAGGGACAAAGAAAATTTCCATCAAGACACTCTCTTCTGCTACAAATACTCAGGTAATTCCATGTGATAAATGTTTTTTTAAAAAGTGGTTTCAAGGACAGTGCAGGACAGGGACTGAGTCAGAGGACTTTGATTCACTTCTTACACTATCTGTTTGACTTCTGACAAGTCACTGAAACTTTGGGCTTTTGTTTCCTCATTGTAAAATCTGGGGGTTAGACTAGATGGCTTCCTACATCTCTTCTAACTCTACTCTTTTGTTCTTATGATTCTTTATGGGAAAGAGGAGTCAGTAAAGCATATGTGAAAGTAAACACATTTTGACTTTATTTGAAAAAAAAAAAACCCAAAACATTAAGGGCAGTTAGGTAGCTAAGTGAGTAGAGAACCAGCCCTGGAAACAAGAGATCCTGAGTTTAAAATTGGCCCCAGATACTTGCTAGCTGTATGCCTTTGGACAAGTCACTTAATCCCAGTTCCCTATCCTTTGGTGCTCTTCTGCCTTGGTACTGATACACAATTCTAAGACATAAGGTATGGGTTTTAAATTAAAAAAAAAATAACCTATGTTTGAGAGCTTTAAGATTTCACATAGTCAGGACCAACAGTACTCAATATAAATATGAATGATTAAAGTATGTAATCGTTAATAGATTAGGGATAAATAAAATCTAAATTTTGTTTCAAAATCATGTAATTTTGTTGATGTTCATGGACACAACTTGTGACCCTCCTTTGAGGTGGTATTTCCCTTGGCTGAAAACTTCATTATCCTGCAGCTTAACATGATGATGAATTTCTCTGAATTTAACTAGTCTCACAGATGACAAACAATACAGATCATAACCAGACCTGAACCCAAAGCTTTAATGGCTTGATCAGGACTGCCAGAGTTCATCCTCTTCTCTCATAATCTTTGAGAACCCAGGGTTACCTCCATGTTCTTGGGAAACTAATGGAGGATAGACAAATAGTATCTCTAGAAAAAAATAAAATATACCTTATTAATTCCCCTTATAATACAGTAGTCCAAATCATAATAGGTATCTTATGTCAGTCATTAAATACACATCAGTGATGTTTTAGGATTTTATGTATGGGGTATATATGGGCTGACCAATTGGAGTGGTTTAATGAGCATGTGTGTATATCTACACATACATATACATATAGACACAAATATGTGTAATGGCTATCTTTTCTCTTTCCCATTTTTGTGGCAATGTAGAGTAATCAAAATTTTTCTTTTTAGAAGTACACACAGATATTTAATTCTTAATGGGGAGAGTTTAGGGCAGAAGTGGTGTGTGCGGGTATACTTTTCTCTTTCCACCACTTGTATTTGACTTCTCATCTCCCCAGTTTCCACAGAACTCAGCCAAATCTTATCCAGGAGATGCATGTGTACCACTCAGGTTGTTCAGATTGTAGAAATCTGTTTAATATGGTAAGAAAATAAGTATTTATTTAAGCAAGAAGAAGGGGTTATAAACTAACAATTATGCTCGAAGATGTGCATGTAAGTGCTTAGTTCTTGAAAAAGTTTTCAAAAGTTTCTTTGAAACTTCAGGAAGGGAAGCCATCAATTATGTTACTTTTGTGGCTTCTTTGACCAGAGAGTTCCCCAGTGCTCAGAGTATTCATTGACATTTAGGTTTTTTTTTTTTAAAAGATCCCCAAAGTCCATTTTTATCCCAGAACATAGTTATACTGCTATTTCTGTTTTGTGCCAATAATGTTTATGTTTCCTTGGCAAAAACAAACAAACAAACAAAACCTCCCCCAAACCAAAAAGCCCCCAAAGTAACCCACTATCACCTACCCAAATCCAAGTTCTCAAATTTCATCGTGAATTTACCTTTTGTTCAGGCACTCACCTCTTAGATTGCTCTCATATTTAAGACTAATAAAGTAAATGCTATGGCTCAGGATTGTATACTGGAAAGTTCTAGAAGCTGGCATTTTTCAGAACGAAGTATAGATCTTTAATCTAATAATCAATACCATGAGGTCTGACTTTTGATCAGAGGGATAAATCCTAAAGGAGAGAAAGTAAAAATTTTCCTCTGTAACTTTTCTAAGATTTTGGAAGATTTTAATTAGCACATAATAACAATAACAATACTGATAGCATTTATATAGCACTTTGACATTTGGAAAGCACTTTACAAAGTTCTCATTTCATTTTTACAACAACATTGTGAAGAAAGTGCCAGTGATATCCTAATTTCTGAGACAAAGGGTAATTTTAAATTACTTGCCCAGGATTGTTAGCTAATACGTGTCTGAGACTGACTTTGAATTCTAGTCTTTCTGACTCTCATTCCTCATACTCTCTACATTATGTCATCTGGTTACCTCCATGAAATGCAAGAACTTATATGTGATTCCAAAAAACTGTGGAGCAATTGGAAAATACTTGTTAAGGGAATTTAGAGAGGCAGAGGGAAAATATGTACTTCTGAAGTTGCTTTTGAGAAACTTGGAGTTATAGCATATTAAGAGCAGAAAGGAACAAGGGACATTAGAGGTCATCTAATCCAAACCTTTCATTTTACAGATGAGGAAAGTTCATTAATGTAGTAAATGTAAAGGGCAGATATTTTTTTCTACTCAGAGGGCATCTTTGGTTTCTATAGGTTAAAGATAGAGCTAAGGGTACTGTTTTAAGGGTAAACTTGAAACTTTCAGATACTGTGAGACAATGACAGGTAGACAAATTAAAAGTCTTGAAAAGTTGCTAATTATTTGTTCTACCTTGTTCCCCTCTTACTTTTGGTGTTATGCTTGCTTTTTCCTCTTTCTAGGATTAGAGTTTGATCTCATTTGGAGTTTCAGAAGTCACTTTGATTTGTACTTTTATCAGTATCAATGGGTTTATGTTTAGTCTTTAAGGAATTTGATGATCTCTATATGTAATTTCCCTCTCACATGTCTTCCCCCACATTCATCCACAAAGAGAAACAGTTAAGCCAAACTGACAATGTCATCACATTTCTTAGGATCATTTGAGTTGAAAGGAACCTTAGATGCCAGGAAGCCCAATCTATCACTTTATAGATGAAGAAACAGCCTGAGAAAGATTAAATGACTTGCCTGAGGTCACAAAGCTAGTATCAGAAATAGAAGTTGAACTCTTTTGCTGACAATGACATAGTTGTCTAGAAAATACCCTAGAATATGACATTTCATGAAGCAGTTTGTACCTGTAGGTCCATACTACCTAGGGGAGGATTTTATCACCAGAGGACCATTTTGTAGAGAAAACAGTATTGGATTTGGAATCAGGAGACCTGTGTTTGAGTCTCAGATCAACCATTTATTCTGACTGACTTAGGAAAGTTACTTAACTTCTCAGATTTGGTTTTGTCATATGTAAAATATGGATAGTACTAACCATTTCCACTAGATTGTAGTGAGGAAATGTTTTAGTCAGCTGTAAAGCAATATATAAATAAAGGTTATTGTTTTAAATAAAATATTAATAAAACTAGTATTAGCACTAATTATAATGAAATTTCAATTCATTAAAAAATACAATGAAACTGTATAGAAAATTTCACTTGACACCGATGGTGATAAACATATGGTATTTTCCTTCATGGAGCTTACAATCTGGCAATGAAGTCTAATTGGGGACACCTAGGGGGCTCGGTGGATTGAAAGTCAACACCTGGAAATGGGAAAAGGAATATTAGAGTAGTTCATCTATCAAGACTAACTAAGTATGGTTTTTCCTACTCATAAGCTCTTGTATTACACCTAACAGTGGATTATCTTACCATACATGGATAATAATGGGACAGAATTTTTCAAAATAATTGGACTTTTTTTTTTTAAACTCTTACCTTCCATCTTAGAATCAATCTTGTATATTGGTTCCAAGGCAGAAGAGCAATAAGGATTAGGCAATAAGAGTTAAGTGACTCACCCAGGGTCACATAGCTAGGAAATGTCTTGATTTTATTTTTTAATTAATTAATTAAAAATATTTTTCAATGTTTATATGATTCATGCTCTTTCCCTCCCTTCCTCCCTCTTCCCTCTCAGAGCCAATGAGCAATTCCACTGGGTTATACATATACCATTGTTAGGCAATGGCTTGAGGTCAAATTTGAACCCAGGACCTTTGATCTCTAGTCCTGCCTCTCAATTCACTGAGCCATCTATCTGCCTCCTCCATTGACTGACTTAAGCAGTGCAAGATTTGGTGAAAACATTTGTTTTCATTCAAGTTGTTTTGTATTTTGAGACATTTTCATATTGTTGTCCTCATTTAGACTTTTCTTTGCCAAACTCTTTTTGGGGATCAGAATCTAATACTCCATTAAGATTTTGGAAATTGAGTGTTTTAGTGAGTCTTAGAATCTGAAGAGGAATATGGAGCAAGGTAGCCAGAGTTTTGGTAGGCAACCGGGAGTATGTGAGTGGGGATAGTAATGGTCACAATTAGGATCCTACATGAAATGTTTTTAAAAATTGCAAATATGTTTTGAAGCACCCATCAAGTATGCATCTTCTTCCTGCAGACTTACCTGTGATCATATAATGATCAATGTTCTGTTTTAGGCCACACCTGACCTATTGAAAGGCCAGCAAGAGCTTGCTCAACAAACAAATGAGGAGACAGCCAAGCAGATCCTTTACAATTACCTCAAAGAAGGGTTGGTGACTTCATTTATTTGAATGCCATGAGCCATGTAATTTTTGATGTGTATTGTTTATTTGCTGTCAGAATGCTTTGGGATATTTGTGCCCTTCAGCCATGTAGATGCCATATGGTGACTGTTTTATAAAAGGAATATAATTAAAAGGCTGAAATTTTTATAACGGTATTTAAAATTTCAAGAGAAGACATTTTTTCTTCCTAAAATGAAATTTTTTCAGTAAAAAAAAGCATAAGACTATTATTTCAAATGCAAATGTTTTATTTGAAAACTTGTCAACTAGTCTGTATAAAATCAAAATTAGTGACATAATTTTCTGAATGTTTTTTGACTCAAAAAATTAATATTGGGTGACAGGTTTCAGGCCCTCATTAAACAGCAACTTCAGGTGTATAATTCTAGGCCAGACATTTGTTAATTCTTTCCTTCTCTCATTCTTTATCAAGTTTGGTAAAGTTATTCTTGATAACAGGATCTAGAGTTTAAAGGGTCCTTAGAGAGCATCTAGTGCAATTCTGTCATTCTACAAATTTGAAAAAAGTTTGTTTTTATTTCTCCATCTCTTAGCCTAGCACAATGCCTGGTATCTAGTAGGTGCCTAATAAATGCTTATTGATTGATTGAAGGCTCGAGGCTATAAGCAACTTGGCCTAAAGAATGGTCCTCTAAATTGTCATTCACAAAATTAAGATTCAAATCCAGGTTCTTCCTCTTCTACTGTTGCCTCTTAGTGCCATATAATTGTTCTCCAAAACACTGAATCAATCAAGAGAAAACTTGTGTGAATGGACTTTCCTGTTGGGGAGAATGTATGAACTATTTGAACTAAAGACCAAAATACCAAGTTTTCATTAAAGATTATTCTCCAACTGTGAGTGCAGCTCCTGCTTAATTAAAAATGGGGACCCTGAGAGTGATTTCCCAAACTAAGCTGTAGCAGACATAACAAATTAAAAACAAACACCATGACAATTCTGACTCCCAAAAAGCCATACCTGTATCAATAAACTTATCAGAATCTATAGCTTCTTGTAGTACTTTACAAAAGACTGATTTATAGCTACACTACACGGGATTTTCTTACATTTTCTTTTAAGTGTAGTTCTAATGCTTTTAGAGCAAAACTCAGTGAATAAGAATGCTGGATTTGGAGTCAGGAAGGACATGGGTTCAGATCCCCTTTGTCATTTATAGACTTTACAACCTAAGGCAAGCCACATAGTCCCTATCTGTCTTAGGTAACTTCCTATCGCATCTACTGTGCCACTGAAAAGTTGAGATCAGTTTCATTGGGTATGGAGCCCTGGGAATTCTCACCAGTACTTCCCTTATCTCCTCAGTCATGGATTTAACTCCATCTGAAATGAATCAGAAGTATCTCACAAGGTTTATTTATGCTCTTTTTTTTTTTCCTGTAGGAGCACCGATAATGATGATGCTACTAAGAGAAAAGTGAACCTGGTCTTTGAGAAGATTCAGACTTTAAAGTCTCGAGCAGCTGGAAGTGCACAAGGAAACAATCGAGTAAATTGGGATTTTACATTAAATATAGAATATTAGTTGGAGAGATGAAAAAGCATACTTATATCTAGGCTATCGTTTTATTTATTGGTGTAAGAAAAATAAGGTGCTGTAGAGATTATTTAGCCAGTCCTTCAGCCTATCTATCAATTTCCTCTCACTCCAGACCTAATAAATTGTTGCTTGGCTTTTCCTTGAACATTTGAAGGAACAAAGAAATCACAACCTTGTTAATAAGTCCATTCAATTACTGAATAGTTCTCTTAGAAGAATCTTCTTTATATTGAAATGAAAGCTAAATTACTATAATTTTTACCCATTGGTTTAAATCTATATAGCCATAAGAATTTAATCCCTCTTCCATCTAAGAGCCTGTGTGAGGAAAGTTCTCTCCCCACCCCTCACCTCTGTTCTGGGTAACACAGCCAACAGGCATCTGCGTGAGTTTATGTGATTCTGTGTGAGTTTGTGTCACTTGACCCACACTCCATGACATAGGTGACTCAAACTCATGCAGACTCACGTAGATTCTCATAGACACCTGCCAGCTATGTTACCCAGAAGTGGGGGAAGAACTTTCCTCACACAAGCCCTTCATGTATTTTAAGATTATTATTCTTAGTCCTCTCATCTACAGGCTAAAGAACCTCTTTTCCTTCAACAGTTTCTCATTTGTCATGAATTTGAAGCCCTTCACCTCTGAATTTACCCTGGATGCACCCAAATTTGTTAATAGACCTCAGGATTTGTTAATATTTCTCTTTTAATATATGTTGTCCCAAGCTGGTTATTCTTGTAGCCTGACTACATAATACTGGCTGCCATCTCACACTATTGATTATTGATCATCATTAGACCCTATCATCTCTGCAAGCTGTTGTCTTATATCTCTCCTCCTTTTTTAGTTAAGTTCCTTGAAAAAGCTATTTATATTTATTGCCTCCTCCATCTCTTCTCTCAAGATCTTGTCTCTTCTGACCTCACTGTACAACTGGAACTGCTCTTTGCATATATACCAAATGACCTCATAAATGTCAAATCTAATGAATGGCCTTTTATTAATCCTCATCCTTCTTGACTTCTTTAGCATCTGACACTGATCACTGTCTCTATATGGATACTCTTTCTTCTGAGTTTTCATGACCCTGTTCTCTCTTTCTGTGACCATTTTTTCTCAGTGATCAATCATATTATTCTAGACTTTCTTTCTCCCCAGACTTGGTGACCTCATCATCTTAAATGATTTAGGTAATCATCTCTTCACTAATTTCTATATCCTGTCCTAGGCAATTTCCAGTCCTGTCTCTCTAACTACTTATTGTATATTTTAAACTGGATATCTTATAGGCATTTTCAACTCAATATATTCAAAATAGAACTCATTATCTTTCCCTGTTTGTCCTCTCCAAAGTATATCCTCTTCCAAACTTCTTATTATCTTTGAAGGCACCACCATCTGCCCATCTCCCTAAATAAAAACCTTGGTATCTTCCTAGACTACTCACTTTCCCATACTCCACGTATCCAAACAGTAACCAAATCTTACTGTTTCTATGTATACAACCATCTCCTATCAGTCATCTCTCCACTCACCAAGCCACTACCCCAGTTTAGGCTCTTAGAAACTTTTACTTGCAATAATAGCCTCCTTATTATGCCTCCCTGATGCTAATCTCTCCTCCTTCCTTCTTATCCATTCTCTAAATTGCCAAGTTCATTTTTTTCTAAACTACAAATCTGACTACATGATATTTTATGCAGTAAACTCTAGTGGTTTTTGATTATTCCATAGATAGATAGATCTATTTATCTATATCTCTTCAACCACGTTACTAATAAACTTACTCTTTGGGAGCTCTTAAATTTTCCTAAATAGTGAGTGATGGTTTAAGATACAAGCCAACAATGATAACATTACAAAGCTTACTGAATACAGAAGAAACTCATGAATGAACTCATAAGCAATTGTCCCTCATTATAACATGGTTCACTTATTAGGGCTTCACTGTATCATGATTAAAAAAAATCTATATCTATATCTAATTCTGTATCTCAGAGTTATTACTTATCACAGCACACTATTGGCTGATGGAATGAAAGGTGACCAACCACAGTACTGTTTTCTGTATCCTGGGAGCTGATTGGCTCAGTAACTGTAGCTTAGTCTGGAAAAAGTTTATAGGAGAGGGAGAGGGGTTTATAAAACCTTAATATATATATATATATATATATATATATATATATATATATATAAGTAATAAAATAAATATAGTGCCTCTACTTCACGGATTTTCATCTCTTGTGAAGATCTTTGGAACACAACTCCCATGATAGGTGAGGGATCACTGTCATTTAGCCTTAGGAACTCTTAGAGATCCTCAAGTTCATGCCAGGTTTTTAGGGTCAAGAGATTCTATGAGTAAAAAATTGGTTAAGAAATGGAAATTGATTGAATTAAACTGTCATGATGTTTCAAGAAAGGGAGTGGAAACTTGGAGAAACAGGTCATATTCTATATTTGAGTCAGTCTGAAATGGTAGAAGGAGCTTTGGTTTCAGAATTAGAACATTTAGGTTCAAATCTCACTGCCCCATGCTTATCGACTCCAGGTGAATTTAAGTAAATCATCCTCTCTCAGCTTCCTCATGAAATGAGAGTTGGGTCAGGTAGCCTCTGAAAACCCTTCTATCTTCATAGCTCTGAGCCCATATACTCCAAGAAATTACTCAGAATATTTCATTTTGCTGTAGTTTGAAGTTTGCAAGTTATTTTGATATAAGAGAATTTAATTTGTGTTCTTTGTCCCTATGGAAGTGGGTCAAAAGAGAAAAGAAAATTTTAGAGATTGGAGCTGAGGTTGAGTTCTTCCATCTCTGCTAAATGAACATAAAACCTTGAGAGGAGCAGGTGAGGAGACCCAGCCCCAGACAGCCCTTAGGCAGGACTTCCTACCTTTTTTTCTCTACCACTTAATATTTTTGTGGAGCTTCCGTGTGTTTCCCTTAGGAAAGTAGTCCAGCCATTCAACCCCTACTGCCCCCAACCTCTCCAGCCAGAATTTTTATGATCTAGATTCTTTCTTTCCTGACTCAGAGTCCCCCTACAAATATTTGAGAGAAATTTTTTACTCCCTCATTTATTCAAGGTGGGTTTGGGCATTTCTTTTGGTGTTTCCCAAACAAAGTTTACTTTAAAAATCTAAAGATCTTTAGCAGCATTGCACTTCAGTATCACCTTCCTGCTTAGAGCTCATGTATACATTTCCAGGTCTTAGTTTCCCCCCTAGAATTAGCACAAACAGGAACATATCTAAAACCCAACTACATTTAGATTACTCAGGCTGCTGCCAGACTGTTAGTCTCAATAATCATGTGATTTGGGGAGGGCAGGAAGGGGGCCAACTTTTGTTTGTTTGTTTACACTGGCATGAGATACCAAAGCTGAAAAAAGCTGTAGGGCATGTGTCCTCAGGTCACTGAATAATTATGGAGATAATGCTGGGAGAGGGTCAGGGGGGTAGTCAGTTTTGGCTATCATTGCTGGGAAGGAAAAGAAATTGACTAGGGAGAGAGGGTGAATGGGCATTTGTCCTGAGAGGTGGGAGTAGCTGTTTTAGCAATCCTCGTGAACTTGGCACCTTCCCTGCGCTGCTTTTGTAGTTACAATCCCTCATAGGGAGAGTAGGGATAAATGAAGTTGCCCTTAAAATTACACAGCTTCTGGAGAGGCTAGGCTTTCTCTTTTTTCTTTTCTTTTGCAAATTATTGTTATGGTGCTTAATTGATGTTACAGAAGGGTGCAGAATATTTAGAAGTCATCTCTTGGGTGGGGTGTGTCTGAATTTGAACAGGTCAGGTCAGAAGAAAAGAGAGAACTGGCAGGTAGGTGAACAATATAATCTATTCTGAGGGTTCTTTTCTCACCCTGTCAAACAACTCCAAACCAAATGAAACTAACCTTGCCCTCCCATGCCAATTTGTTCAGGTTGAGGAAGACTAAACAAAACACTCATTTCTTTTCAGTAGAAAGATACTGTGATGAAGGAGTTTGACTGGAAAAGACAGCGAATGAAATTTTACTGTTTCCAGGACCAGAACACCTTATGCCAGGATTATTGCTATGATGTCCTAAATGACTTTTTCTACCTTAATCTCTTTACTTTATAATCCAATCTGCCAGGTCCTAGGATATGGATCTAGAGCTAAAAGAGGATTCAGAGACCATTCCTTTTATAGATGAGGAAACTGAAGGAATATGATTTATTTACTTAAGGTCACATAAGTAGTAAGTGTCAGAGGCAGAATTTGAACCTAGATCCTCTGACTTCAGATTTGGTGCTCTTCTCTGGAGTACCACTCTGCCTCATTCTAAAATATTATTTTCATCAAATCATCCACCCCACCAAAACATTTCTCCCAGGAGCAGCTAGGTGACTCAGTGGATTAAAAGCCAGACCTAAATATAGAAGGTCCTGGGTTCAAATTTGGCTTCATATACTTCCTATAATATGACCCTGAGCAAGTCACTTAACCCCCATTGCCTAGCCCTTACCCTCTTTCTGTCTTGGAACCAATACCAAGTATTGATATTGATTCTAAGATGGAAGGTAAAGGGGAGGAGACAGAGAGAGAGACAGAGACAGAGAGAGAAGGAGAGAGGAGAGGAGAGTGAGGGGGGAAGGAAGGAAAGAAAGAAAGAAAAGAAAGGCTGCAAGAGGCCAAACCTTGAGTTGATATTGGTTTTGACCTTAGGATGTTTGGTGGGAGACATGATGGTTCTCCATATCAGCCTCAAAAGTTTAGGAAGGTGGTTGCCAACATGGAACCTAGAAGTCCTCAGACTTGTAGTGATCCCCAGTTTATATAGTTTGGAGTTGAAAGCCTCAGGTTTGACCCTGTTCCTGTGAGAATCCACCCCGAGGGGAATCTCAGGTTTAACAATCCACTTCAGATGGGGACTAAGTAAACCCAAACTGAAGCTAGTGACTCTTTGCTGCTGTAGGCAGGGAGTCGGTCTCAAAAGCTGACGGTCCTCAGTTAGATTCTCAGAAGGAGGGTGTGATGATATACTGGGAAAGGCTTCTGGAGACTATAAGAGCCACACCTGAGGCTTTTACCTCCAAAGTAAATAAACTGGGGATCACTTAATCTTTCTAGGCCACAAGTTTGGGGACTTCTAGATTCCACATTGATGGTGTGCATCCAGGTAGCTCGGTACATAGAAAGCCAAACCTGGAGTTGGGTTCAAATATAGCTTCAGATGCTTTCTAACTGTGTGACTGGAAAAGTCACTTAACCCCCATTCTTACTACTCTTCTGACTTAGAAACAATACATAGTATTGATTCTCAGACAGAAGATAAAATTTCTTTAAAAAAAAAAAACTCCTCTCTTTGTCTATAGAGTTAAATCCAAATGGTTTTCAACTTTAGTCAAGACCATTCGTTATCTGTAATTTGTAGTCTAATCCTCCTTATCTATTCATCCTTCTTCAGCAACATTCCTGGTCTCCTGTCTGGTTAGTCTCATCTCAGAGGTGACCCAAATCTTTTAGATTTTCTCCTTCATTCCTCCTCCAGCCAGGAGATAAGACTGGCCTTTGTGTCTTTACTTAGGCTTTTTTATATTGCTCCCTTCCCAATACATAGAAACCCATCCCCATCTCCTTTCTACTTATTAAAGTCTAGCCTATACTTCAAAACTCAACTCCATCGTCATCGTCAGATGAAACTTTTCTTATTCTGCCTTAATCTACATGATTTCTTCCTTTTCTGTACTCTTGTAGCATTTGCCCTTGGCTCTGATGTGTTTTTCTTTTCTCTCCAATGAGGTTGTGAGTTTCCTGAAAGCAAATTTCCTGAATGCTTTAGATTTCTTTGAATCTACAGAAATGCAGGGTGCTATGCACATAGTAGATACCCTTAGATTGTTTAAATTGAAATCAGGAGTTATAGTGAAGAGCCAGGCTTGAGGGGGAGGAAGGAGGAGAGATAGGGGGAATTCTGTGCTGAAGAAAGCACTACTAGTTTATCTCTTGCACAGTATGCACAGAGAAGGAGAAAATATCTAGGGACTCTGTGATACCATGAATAAAGAGTTGTGATCTATCATGGGACAAACCTGGGTCCAAGTTCCACTGGTAGCAGATATTGCCTCTGGGACACTTGCAAGGTCACTTAATGTCTTATTTCCTGAGGCAACTCTGTAGGACTACAAATTGATCAGAGCTGAGATCAGAGGAAGTTCCTTATAGCAGGTAAATCACAGACCTGATTCCCAGACCTAGAAACACACAGTTAAAGTCTTGTCTGGAGCCCATGTTCCTGAATCCTAGAGACTGAAGGGAATTAGAGATAACCTCCCAATTGAAAGAAGGAAGGAACTGTTTCTTACTTATAATGTCTTTGTATTCTCAGAACCTTGCACACTATTAAATGCTTAATAAATATATGACTAAAAAAGAATTGGTGCCCATTTAGAGTTTGGTGCCCATTCCCAGCCTTCAGACATACTTGGAACCTGGGATTACTCTTGGATGGGGGAGGGAACTGAGCCCACCTTTCAAAATAATATACCTTTAGACATACTTGGAACCTGGGATTACTCTTGGATGGGGGAGGGAACTGAGCCCACCTTTCAAAATAACATACATTCAGAAAAGAGCAATGTTTCCCTGTTTGTGACTTATTAGTGAGAGAAGCATAAACTTTCTTCCTTAGTTTGGATTATTAAAACAAGTGGTTCAAATTTTCCTGAGATTATTAAGAACCCTGTTTTGATATCAATTTTCACATTCCCAGACCCTACCCTATGAAGTAGCTCATTCCAAGTGAAACACAGAAAACCCATTGGCATACCATTCAGAAAACTTGAGAAAACAGTGGACTAACTTTGGCTTGCAATTACTACCGTGTCCTTTGCTTCCATGGTTCTTCCTAGTCCACCTACCCCAACACACACACACACACACACACACACACACACACACACACACACACACACACACACACACCCCTACCTCTTCCCACCTCCAATTCATATGAGTAGCTTGCTAACCATTTTGAGGTGATACCCAATTACTTTGAGTGATACCACGATACTATTTTTAAGAGATAAAAAAATGGAGAGAACCCTTGTAATTCAGAATTGGACTGGCTGATGAAATTTTCTATGGGTCTTATGTTGAGTCTTGTTTTTCTACTGTTTAGGTGATCTAGCTTCATAGAGGGAAAAGAATCCTCTGAGAAGAAAGAACACTTTCCAAGATGAACTTGTGCTGTGCTCTTCCAGAGCAGTGGTTTAATTTCTTTATGTTGGGGGTGGGTCACAAGACTTGAGAAGGGGCAAGAGCAGGGACTAGGATAGAAGATGAAAAAGTACCCTGGATGTGAAATTGACATCTCTATGTAATTGTAGGTTTCTGATTCATCCGCTGAAGTCAGAGAGCTTCTGGAACAGAGAAACAAGCTGAACAGGGAGGTTTCAGAACTTCAGAAACAGCTCAACCTAGAAATTAAGGTTTGACCTTTTTTTGAATGTTTATCTTGAAGATGTGTGTAATGTATACTGAAGGGTGTATTACTTAACCTTTTAATTTGGAAGCAGATTGGACTTGGAGTTAGGAAGACCCAGTTTTGAATCTTCCCTGAGAAACTTACTAGCTCTGTGAACATGAGCAAATTTCATGTTTTTGAAGTTTCCTTAGCTGTAAAATGAGATGGAATGGTAGAGAATAGACCTAAGAGGTCAGAGCAGTTTAGTGGTTGAAGGCTCTCCTTCTCTGAGTTGTAAGTCATGCCCTTTGGCATACTAGCTGTGTGATCATTGGCAAATCACTTAATCTCTTATAGTTTCTCCCATATTATTATCCAGGACTGTCAGTTGAGAACAAGTTACACAGATAAAGTTACAGGTTCCCTCAACCTCCCCAACATGGTTAATTTCAAATTAATCTTTCAACCTATTTCAAGGGGCAACTAGGCAGCTCAGTGGATTAAAGCCAGGCCCAGAGAAGAGAGGTCCTGGGTTCAAATTTGACCCCAGACACTTTCTAGTTGTGTGACCCTGGGCAAGTCATTTAACCTCCATTGCCTAGCCCTTACCACTCTTTTGCCTTAGAACCAATAAATAGTATTGATTCTAAGATGGAAGATAAGACTTTTTATAGAAACAACAACATATTTCAAATATGTTGTTTGACTTAAAATTATAGTTACTGCATAGTTTTTTTTTTTCACAGCCAATTCAAAGGAGTTTTTAGATTGTTGACATTTCAGGGTTTATAAAGTTATATTTTTTCCTTTCATTGTCTTGGATAAAGAATAATACTTTAAGCCCTTTGAGATGCCAAGATGAAGGAAGGGTTGAATTGGTAAAAAAAAAAGTATATTAACTTGTATCTGACCACAATTTATGAGATATTGACTTTTATT
This sequence comes from Monodelphis domestica, assembly GCF_027887165.1. Classification (NCBI taxonomy): domain Eukaryota; kingdom Metazoa; phylum Chordata; class Mammalia; order Didelphimorphia; family Didelphidae; genus Monodelphis; species Monodelphis domestica. The sequence continues at coordinate 168,489,785 of NC_077227.1, read as the reverse complement.
TGTGAAGAAATGGTATTTACAACTTGATATGGAAGTATGGAAGTAAAAATTAAAGATCCAAGACTGGAATTATACATAAAAGACAAAATAAGCTAATAGTATAGGAGACATTTTACTTTAGTTAAGAAGGACAAAAAATTGTGAATCTAATTGTGCAGTGGGTAGAGTCAGGAAGACCTCAGTTCAAATCTCATTTCTGTCATATTCTGATTATGAGACCTTTGGTGAGTCTTGTAATAAATATATCAGTGTCCCAATTAATGGTAAGATTGTAAGTTAGAGAACACATGCCAGTCTGCATTCATAGAATGGGTTTCCTTTCTTTGGTGTTTTCCAGATCAATTAAATCCCAGGGCCATTCTAAAAATATATAAGTGAAAAATTGAATAACAAGAGAGTGAAGGTTAATGGGAAATTCAATTTTTTTTAATTTTTTTATCCCAAACTCAATTGTAGTAAGAATGATTCACCCATTTTGCTTTGCTTTTCAACTATTTAGTAGTAGTATTTATGGCTTTGAAACTAGGAAGATCTGGATTCAAGTCTAGCCTTAGATACACTATGTGATCCTGAGTAGGTCATTTAACTTTTTAGTGCTCTTGGTAATTCTCGTAAGATTATAAATTGTGAATGAGATATCACTCAGTATCAGTAGTAATTTCCTCACTTATGAAGTTTCCTACACCAATGAAATCACAGTTCCAGTTCTAATTGCCTATTTATTCTTTTGTATTCCTTTTTTAGTTATAGACATGCTTCAGTTATTGTAGTAAATGAAATTATATAATTGGGAAGGAACTATGTAGAGAAAAGTGGCTAATGTGTTGGTTCTTGAAGCAAGGTTTTAGTTAGATGACACAGATGTGCAAAGAATTACATGCCAGCTTATACTTCAAAAATTAATTTTCGTTTTATATTAGAATCAGCAAAACATCAAAGAAGAGCGAGACCGAATGAGATCCAACCTTGAGGAGCTTCAAAGCCAACATGAAGAGAAGGAGAAGGAGACCTTGACCCTTCAGAAACGCCTGGATGATAGTGAAATGGAACTCCGGAAAAATCTAGAGGAGTAAGCTCTCTAACTTGCCACCTCACTTGAGTTTTTCTGGAGATATATGGGCAAAACTGTATTTTTCATTTAGCTTTATTATCTGTATGTGTTTCTAAGCCTTTTTTTTTTAACTTTTCTTATGCAATGATGAGTCTAGACATGGGAGGCTGGAAAGCTGAGAGGAAGTTATATTTGCTTTAATTGTTCTCACACCTTGAAGCAGACCTTATCCATCTGGTTTTGGTTCAGATCATATCCATTTAATATCCAATTGTATAATACCCTTATCCCTGAGAAATATTCAAAGACTGACATTACAGAATCTATGAAAACTAAAAGATGTTAGCTTTTGCATTTTTGGAAAAAAAAAGTATGCTGTTTTGGACACTGTACAAAGTAGCATATGTTTAATTCTAAATCTCTAAAAGGAAGATCTTTCCTAAGATGGGTGTATCACTAATTAGTTTTTACTCTTTATAGTGAAGACTAAAAAAAGTGCTATATTATTTATCAATTCAACCATGATTTTACTATTGTGACAATATATTAATATCTTGCATTTTTAGAATGTATTCAAATGAAAAGTTTCAGAGAATGAAGTGGTACAAATTGAGGAGTTATTGAGAATCCTAAGGATTAGAATCATTATCATTTATATTAATTTTTTCATTATCAATGAAATATATGACCTGGCCTTTTGGTTAACATTACTCAATATGTGTACCAAGAGGCAGTGGAATATAGTAAGAAGGGCCAGAAGATCTTGGGGTTTATGTTAGCTCTTCTGTCTTTTATCTATGTGACTATAGGAAATGTTGAATAACCTCTCATCCTCTATTTCCTTATCAGTCAGGAGGTTGTGTTAGAGAATTTTCAAAATTCCTTCCTGCTCAATATACTTTGATCATATAAATTTTAGTAGATATAGTTTTTACCTTCACAAAGAGTTAGTTACAAAAGAAGGCTTACTTGAGAAAAAGATGAAAAGGAGGCCTTCTATAAATGTTGAAGATATTAAAAATGAGGAAAAGGGAGAAAGAGAATTGTAGAATGCAGTCAGATATCCAGGAGGGAAGATCCTATCAGAAAAATGGGCATTAAAGGTCATTAATTCTCTTCTACTACTTTCTCATTCCCATTCTTGAATTTAAAAGTCAGAATTAAGGTGAAGTTGTCATTTCTTCTTTGGTTAAAAAAAATTTTAAGAGCTATCCTTTGCTTGACTATTTCTTTCTTGATAGAGTAGACTGCTATTATCCAGAAATCAATCGATAAGGGTTGTTGACTTTACAAGAAATATGAAGTGTTCTTACTTAGTGAAGCAAGGGAGAACATAGAGTTGCTTTGTTTCATTAAAAGTGTTTTATGTTGTATGAACAAGGCTCTGGCAGTAAACAAAAGCATTTTGGTGAAACTCTCACAATGTTTTTATTTCCCTGATAAGATTGTTTCAGGTGAAGATGGAACGGGAGCAGCACCAGACAGAAATCAGAGATCTCCAAGACCAGCTCTCAGAAATGCATGATGAATTGGATAATGCAAAACACTCAGATGATGGGGAGAAGGGAGCCCTAATTGAGGTGAGGAATACAGTTACCTCAAGGACTCTGCTTCAAAGGTATCTTTTTTTGTGGGTAGGGAAGGAAAGATCTTCAGGTGGCAGGACTGTGCCTTGCCTGGCATTCCATATTCTAAATGAGAATAGATTCTCAGTGAGAAGAAATTCATGACTCTGAATCTAGGTCAGTACCTGAGTTCAGTTAGTACTTTAACTTCCTAGGCTGATTTATTCCTTCCTACTTCTCCCTAATTATTTAACATTTACATTTAGCAGTTAATTGGTAAATGTGTTGAGCATTTATTATCTGCCACCACTATTAGGTATTATGGGTGATGGAAGATGGAGTTAGGGATAAGACCAGGTATAAGAAAACTTGCTGGCCCAGTAGATAAAGAGCCAGGACTGGAGATGGGATATCCTGGGTTCAAATGTGACCTCAGTTACTTACTAGCTATATGACTCTGGGCAAGTAACTTGGCCCCAGTTGCCAAGCCCTTACCATTCTTCTGCCTTGAAACCATACTTAGTATCTATTCTAAAACAGAAGTTAAAAAAAAAAAGGTAAGGAAAGGTTGCTGAAAGTCAGATCTAAGCAACTTGAAGTCCAAGAGAATTGTGTTGGTCAGAAATGTCAGATTTAGTATCATGCAATCCAAAGAATGAGGATTGAATCAGATGAAAATGTAAAACAAAATAAATAAAATACAACATAGATAATGTTAATTTGTGATTTTCTAAATCAGTATACAGCCTGCAGGGATCTTTTTCTGTTTTAGTTTGACACCACTGGCCTAGAGGTTTAAGAATTTAATGCTAGTGTGCCTCTGAGTTGGGACATGAACCCAAAGTTTCTTGACTTTGAGGCCACTTTCCATTCATTGCACTATGCCTGGCTTATGAAGTGCATTAAATTAATACAATGCTTTAAGGATCAGAAATTTTGTTGGTATGAATGCTGTTTCCATTAACACAGATTGTGTCCCTTCTAAAATTTATGTAGTCCTTGAGAATTCTGTGGCTGGAAAATTCAACCCTGTGCAGAAAATCTGGTGATTATTCTACTTAAATAGTTTGATTAGCCTTTGGATCATATAAGGTTTTGTTACCAGCACTTTTCTTGGATTTTATTCTTACTGTGTAAATCTGAGCCTCATGACTATAGAAATAATTTGTTTCTTATTAGATACTATATCTGCAGTTAGGAAAGTCTATAAGAGGTATCAAACCAGATTTGTTTAGGAATGCTGATGTGAGAGAGGTAGGGAGAGACAGGCTGATTTTTCTATAGGAATTAAGTCTTAAACAACTAAATAGAAGCCATTATGATAACATTCTACTCATTTGGAGGCTAGATTTCCAATAATCTCATCTGTTTGCAATGGAACTGAGAACAAGAAAATAAGCCAAAGATGGCCTCTGAACCCTACTTAGGACAGTATCTAGTAATCATATCCTGGATTTGGTTGGAGGTCCTCAGATTGTCACTGGTGTTTTATTCTTAGATCACTGCAGATTAGAAAGTGGACCAGCAAATTTACAAGATATAGTTTAGAGTCTGATGGTAAAGCAAGAAGCAGAAAAGTAGAATTATAGGAAAATACAATGATTGTTTGATGATAACAACCTTGAGTTATAATTTAAGATCTAGATAGGTATAAAGTATTTTGGAAATATTTTCATGCCAAAAGGTTATATAGTATGAAAACTACAAAATTGTTTTGTATATATATATATACATATATATATACACACAGTTGATATCTATAATCATATATATGTTTGTGAATATACACCAGGTGCCTCTACTTCTTGTCCTTTCACTTCTAAACTCCCTGGGAACCTAGCTTCTGACTTCATCACTCACCTGAAACTGTACTCTCCAATATCAATTGCCAAATATAATGACCTTTTTTTCATTCCTTTCCTTCCTGATCTCTTGTTGTTGTTGTTGTTGTTGTTTTACTAACCCTTAATTCTAAGGCAGAAAAGCAGTCAGGGCTAGGCAATGGGAATTAAGACTTGCTCAGGCTCACACAGCCAGGAAGTATCTGAGTTCACACATGAGCACTGACAAATTTTGATAATTTCAGATGATCTAGATTGCATTTGCAACTTTAAGAGGCCAATCCTTGTTATAGTTGTTTAGAACTTCCATGCTTATGTATAACCCAGTGGAAGTGCTTGTTATCTCTGTGAGGGGAGGAGGAAGAGGAGAAGGAGAGAACATGAATCATATGAACATGGAAAAAATACTTAAAAATAAATAAATTTAATTTAAAAATAAAGAAATAAAGAACTTCCATGCTTAGCTTTAAATTCATAGTTTTTTAAAAAATGGACTTTCCAATAGATTCATTTTTTTATCAACTCTTCCAACTTCTTAATCATCTGTGGACAAGAGACAAAAACATAGTAAAATCTGAGCTGTGCAGGACTTTGGAATGATACACCAATATAGATGTGATAGTTAGTCTTTATGTGTAGGGAACTTTTTTTTTTTAATCCTTACCCTTTTGTCTTAGAATCAATCCTGTGTATTCCAAGGCAGAAGAGCAGTAAGGGCTAGGCAATAGGGGTTAAGTGACTTACATGGGCGTCATGCAGCTAAGAAGTGTCTGAGGTCAAATTTGAACCCAGGACCTCTCATCTCTGGGTCCGGTTCTCATTCCACTGAGCCACCTACCTACTCCCAACTTTTTAAATTTTTAAATTGAATTTCATGCAAGTCTTTCTAAAATGTTATTATACAGTTCCTTGATCTCTTATTTAGAATATAATTAATTAATAACCTTCTGGATGACTCAAGGTCATCAATTTGCACATTACTTATAGAATCTTATGATAATGGGTGTGAGACAGAGGTTCAAAGAAAGGCTCATTTCAGTTGCATCTCTGAAACTTGATTTAAAAAAAAAAACTCTTGATATTAGCTTGCTTTCTGGGTTATTTACCCATTTTCCCTAAAGATGGACTTAGGCAAATACTTCCTGGGAAATATCAAATAGCTTACATTTCTGGAAGGTTAATAAGACTGAAATAGATTTTTTTCTTAAGTAGGTTTTTCCCCCCATTATCCAGAAATCATTTTTTATTGCTTTTGTCATTATCTTTTGACTTTTTAGCACCATTGAAAACATCGTGTTTAATTTATGTTTTGTCAGTGGGTTGTTATACTTTTAATTTTTTTTCCCCTTATCACCTCTGACATTTGGCCTAGAAGAAAGAAATATTGCATCTGAGCTTGGTGTTGGTTTTATCCATTTGGATGTAATTTTTCTACCTGTGATTTAGGCTCATCTTGATTTTTTCTCTTATTTTTGGATGCCCAGGAAATATTTCTTCACCCACAAGAAAAAAGACTCTCTCCAGAGAGGTCTTGTGATCTTTAAAGAGGAGGAGGCCCTAGAAGTTTTATGTATATTCCATTCATTTTGTGCCTTGGTGTAATTGGCAATAAAGACATGTTTCTGGAGCTGATGTTTTGAAAATTCATTGTGCTTCACTTTCCCTATTTTGGTAAACTTCAGTAATGAGTACTGATGCTGTAATCTGATTGGACTTCTGTCACACAGACCCCTTTAAACAATAATACCTGCTTTAGATAATAATATTTTGATATAGAACAGACTTCGAGTTGGCAGGCTTAACAAAAGCCAAGGCAGAACAAACCACAGACACATCCTGGGAAAGATAAATTGGGGGAAAGGGATTGATATTTTGGCAAAACAAAACAATTGAGAAACATGTGATTTTAAGAAATGGGTCAGAATCTGAAGACTCAAGTAGGAGGCACTAGAAATCCCTTATCTCCAGAGAATCCAGAAGAAGGTCTGGTAATCAGTAGGAACCAAGCAAGTAACAGTAATTTAGAAGGAAGGTTTAGAGATAATCAATGCAGTCACCAAGTAGGGACCAGCATTAACTCATTTGACAAACTGCAGGAGCATCTGGAAAGAGAGATTGTTTTATAAGATTTCTTGAAAGAGCTAGTGTCATGGTTACCTGGAAAAATGAATTAGAATTTTTTTATGAACTTATCAACACCTTCCAATTAGCTGACTTTAATGTATTCTCAAAGGTACAATGTAGTGCCATAGTTACAGTGTACTCTATTTGTATCATAGGATTTTAGAGGTGATATTGGGACCTTAGAAATCATTTAGTACAATACTCTTTTACAAATGAAAATATTAAAGCCAAAGAATTAAATGACTTGTCCACAGTCATACAGATAGCAAATCACACTTAAGAATCCTTACAAACCTCATAACTTTGCCCTCTCAGCTTTGTGGGAAAATGTCCCAGAGAGTATGAGGAATATTTTAGAGTAAAGTACATCTGATATGATAAGAGCATGTTCTTCATTTCATTAGTGCTATAAATTATTTCAAATTAGTGTAAATTTTCCAGATGAGTGACTTTTTTCCTTCTTAAAATTTATTATTATTTAGAAAGACTACATAACCTTTTTGAGAAGCCTAGCACAATTCTCTGAAATATCCACTAACCTGTCATCTTGCATTTTATTTTGAATTAACTTCCTAAGCAATGGTGGTCGCCAATATTATAATTTTCAATTTGAAAACTTTGAAAAGTTTCCACTTTTGCTCTCTTCCTACCCTTTTCTTTGCTTTTTTAAAAATTTTTTAGGAACTATTACAAACAAAGCGGGATCTACAAGATATTTTAATAGCCAAAGAGGAGCAAGAAGACCTGCTAAGAAAGAGGGAACGAGAACTCACTGCCTTGAAGGGAGCATTAAAAGAAGAAGTGTCTAGCCACGATCAGGAGATGGATAAACTCAAGGAGCAATATGATGCAGAACTCCAGGCTCTTCGAGAGAGTGTAGAAGAAGCCACCAAGGTCAGTAAACTGAATATCGTTCTCCCATGTTATTGCAATAGATCTTAAAATAGGGTACTTGTCATTTTAGTATTTAAACATACAAAAAAACTCAAACCCCAACAGTTTGCTTTGTCTTCATCTGTCAGTATGAAAAAAGTTTTTATATTTTAGGCATTGAAATCAAGCATGCTTATGAGCAGAGGATAAAGGTAGTCTTTCTAGTTATCTACTTAAAAAGTCATGAGGGCTCTAGAGACATGTCCTGAGCCTGGGGTCAAACATGGTCACAGACCCTTCCTAGATCTATGACCTTAGAGAAGTCACGTACCCCCATTTTCTATCCCTTGCTGCTCTTCTGCCTTGGAACCAATATACAATATTAGATGTAAGGTAAGGTGGATGTAAGATTTAAGCCAAGATGAAAGGTAAGGTTTTTTCAGAAGTCATGGGGGTTTGGGAATAAAAGACATATACTCATAATGATCCTTAAAAGCTCTTTAAATGATTACAAATGATTATTTTTATTACTTTATATGTATAAAATTATATAATAATTATTTTTACTAAAACTTTCACTTTTTGAAAATTTCCTTAGCATTCTTCCTTGGGTAGGAGTAAAGCATTTTATTCTTCATGTTATTAGGTGATTAGAAGGTTAGGCAGGGTAAGTCATTTCACTGACAGAGTCTGAATCTAGCAATCTCTGGCCCCTGCCGTATAGCATCTCTATCTTGATTTAGTGCCTTTATTTGATAAACCTCATATTCTTTTTGTCATCCACTTCCAGGGCAATTAGTTGCCTTGATTAATCTACATTGTACCATTTTCAGATCAACATAAAAAAAAATTAAATCTTGGCTTCTCAAAACAGATTCTGACATGTTGGAGTTCTTTCATGGTGTCTGTTGAAAGAAGAGAGAAGTGAAAAGATAGGTGTTTTGAACATTCATATAATAGTTGAATAGAGTGTGATGAGTTTGAAGAAAACCTATTTCTTTGTTTAAATCAGCCTGGTTATACTGATATGCTCTGCAGTTTATCAGCTTAAACACAGAAAGAAATGAACATCATAGAATTTTGGAGTCAGAAAGGATTTTAAAAATCTGCCAGTCCATCTCTCTCACTTTATAGGCAAAGAAAGTGAGTTCCAGAAGGGTAATCAGTTGCAGCTTACCATGTTATTGTTGCTGCTGAGTTCATTTTCAGTTGTGTCTGACTCTTCATGACCCCTTTTGGGATTTTCTTGGCAAAGATACCAGAGTAGTTTACCATTTCTTTATCTAGCTCATTTTACAGATGAAGAAACCAAGGCAAACAGGATTAAGTGACTTGCCCTGGGCCACATGGCTAGTAAGTGTCTGAGGCTGGATTTAAACTCAGGAAGATAAGCTTTCCTGAATTCAGGTCTGGTATTCCTATTTACTGTGCCACCTAGCTCTCCTGTATTTTTTATTTATGCCTTTTCCCCATATTATAGTGAGCAATTTTTTCCTTGTAGAGTGAATAAAATAATGTATTGTACTTACTCAATTTTGTATTTATTATTTCCAACATTTGAATTAAAATATTTTAATTAACAGGGTATCTACTGGGATGGTCCTAGGTTAAGTAGTTAACGGCGGGGCTATGGCTAGAAACCCAGGCCATTGTTTTCTGTGCCACATCATTGTCCTCTCTATGATATCACACTTTCTTCCCAATTCATGGTGCAGTGAAAAGGGTTCTAGATCACTGTGTAAGTATAAGCTTTACTTTGTTGGACCCCAGTTTCTTCACTGCAAAAGAAATGGGTTTGACTAGATGACTTTGATGACCTCTTCCAGGCTCACATTTCTAAAGTGCTTTACATTCTAACAAAGGGCTATCACATATACTTCTTTAAAGTCTTCTTTCAGTGCCTCCTCTTGGTAGAGAGATGCTGGGTTTCTGAAGGGTCTGCCAGGGAAGCAAAAACTCTGCTTTGACCAATCTGGAAAAACTTGGAATGTGGACTGGTGATAGATTATGGGTAGGCAGTCTGAGGACCAGATACTGAATCTCATTGTAAAAGGCTTATCATCAAAAGGGTAGCCACCAAGTGACCTTGGCCATTCATTAAATGGCTAAAGTGTGAAGGGGTTATGATATGTGTGGTGCTTTAAGACATATATGTAGCCCACCTATGACAGTTCACTCTTTATGGTAGAGATAAATTGAATTTGCATGATCTTTTTTCAGCAGTAGTCAAAGCACCAAAGGAACCACTCATGATCCAAGGAAAACTCACTTCCCTTAGGGCATGAGCATTATTTATAATAGTAGACCTTTCTGGCAGATTGCTGCGGCTCCCAAAATTCATGAACTCTCCCAAAACCATACTCAAGAAATCCAAAATCACACCAAGAGAAGTCTTTGGTTTCTACTTCCTCTCAGAGGATAGTTGCTGGAGAGCATACTGTGAAGTCAAAGACTTTGGGCATATTAACTCCACAAACTCTACTCTACTGTTGGTCTGTGCTACCAACATCTCCATAGCCTTCTGGTATTATTACTTCCTTTCATTTATTGGAACACCCTATTGTTAGACAGTGATATCTTGGAGAACGTGCAGATTCTGAGATCACTGAAAAAAAGAAATGTCCAAGGAGAAGGTGAAGGAGACAGAGCTGATAGGAGGTCTTGACAGATTTTTATCTTTGTAAAGGGAGGATGCTGATGCTTCTTTCCTCTCAGTGGTCAACTTTTTACACACTTGCTTACTTCTTGCCACAGGAAAGACCCCCAGCTTTTCAGTGTCCTCCAATATAGTGAGCCTCAAAGTATTTTTTTCTCATGGTATAGTATTTTTCTTTTTTTTCTAAGGACTCAAGGCACATGGAGAGTCAGGAGATTCAGGCATGTGCATGTATTTAGAAGTTTTAAGTTCTTTTGACTCTGAAACTGGGTATGCATTAAACTTCATATTTCCACAGAAACTCTGATCTGCACTTGTACTTCATGACAGAGCTATTTGCAAACCTTGTCTTTCTTTTATTGCCCACAAAGTAAAAAAAACAACACACTATGGTGATCATTCAAAATACAGGCATTTTCAATGATGCACACTCATGGATTTCTAAAGACAGCTGCCTCCCAACTAAAAGTCCAAATGTTCACTGCTGTTATGATTTTAAAGATTCATAATTTCCTTTAATCATAAGTGCATTTGCCAAATTGATCAGATTTTGAGCCAAAATGTGCCACAAATCTTGGAAAATATTATCAGAAAATAAAGAATAAGTATATGTTGTTAAAAAAACAGTTTTAAGTTCTGTATAATTTCTGAGAGACTTACAGGTATTTGAGTCACAATAAGTGAATCCTTTGATATTTACTATTAGGATGAAAACTTCTCAGGCTGTATTAGTAATAATAAAAACTTATTTGTAGCAAAATTAGTAAAGTACAATTTATATATGTTAGTTCAATGGATAGAACACCTGAATCTGGAATCAGAAAGTTCTGAGTTCAAATCTAGCTTCAGACATTAGCTGTGTCATCCTGAGAAAGTCACTTACCTTGACTTGCTTCAATTTCCCTAGCTATAAAATGCAGATGATTATACTAGGTGCTATTATTTTTGTCAGAACATGCACTTCTCTGAGTTGTGAGAATCAAATAAAATTGTATTTATGAAGTGCTTAGCACAGTCCCTGGCACCTAGTAGGTACTTAATGTTTGTTTTCCTCATTCTTTTTTCTACAAGGTGCTTTTCTAACACACACACACACACGTGCCACAGGATAGAGCAACTATAATTATTCCCATTTTACAGATAAGGAAACCAAGGATTAGTGAAGATAAGTGATTTGTCAATAGCTAAATAGATAAATTGAGTATAGGTGTTCTGACTCCATTATACTTCTTTTTGCTAAAATGATACTATTTCAAGAAAACTAATAATGGTTTATAGCTATATAACACTAACCAGAGTCAAGATAAATGTCTTAAGAGAAAGCAGCATAGCCTAATGCTCTCTACCATATCCCTCCATAAGGACCTATAAAATACACCACATTGAATTTGGACTGGGAAATACATGAAAGTCATAGTAAGTCATTTTTTCTAGCTCAAGACAGCTTAGAGAGACAGAGATATCTTTGTACACTGGGGATGGGATCCAGCCAAGAATAGTGAACTGGAGAGTATTTCATTGCCCAGGAACTGAAAGATGGGCAAAACAAGGTACAAAAATAAGGGACAGGGCAGAAAGATCTCAGGAGATACCTGAACTAGCTCAGGGTACAGGAAAAGGTGCCATCTGGCAGCTCTTTTGTCTACTGCCCAGTTCCAAGTAACAGATCTAGCATGGAGAAATGCAGTTGTGAGCATTATATAGGCTGTAGCTATATACTGATCAAGGAACAAGTTGCAGAAGCAAATCATCTGAGTTCTGATCCCAGGAGTAGAGTGGGAACTCTGATCTTGCCTCCTTTTCAACATGATAGCCTGCAATAGAATACAATAGAATAACCAGGGCAAGCATCCCAGACCAAAGGGAGCCTGTAGTTCAATGTAGTTCAATGACTGAAATTGAACCTTCTAAAATTAGCCTTCTAGAAGGCTAATAGTGGCTAAGTCCAGTAGCAATTGACTGAAATTCCCAACAAGAGATAAGATGTCAGATCCAAGCTTGAGTCAGCAACGTGCTGAACTCATTGGGAGGTTAGTAAGCAGAACTTGTCTCCAGATCATATTGCTTTGAGAGAACCAGAATCTTTTTCAGGTTCCCAGCCTGAGCTGTGAAGAGCAGCAGAGGAATATAAAAGAATTTGGAATCTCAGGTCAGACATCTCCCCCTAAGAAGAACCCAGAGCCCATTACTGCTGTAAACTCTGAAATCAAGAATAAGGCTAGAACTTTGATCCAGTCATAGCACTGCTGGGTTTGTACCCCAGAGATAATAAGGAAAAATACATGTACAAGAATATTCATAACCGCCCAGTTTGTGGTGGCAAAAAATTGGAAAATGAGGGGATGCTCTTCGAATGAGGAATGGCTAAATAGATTGTGGTACCTGTTGGTGATGGAATACTATTGTGCTCAAAGGAATAATGAACTGGAGAATTCCATGCAAACTGGAACAACCTCTAGGAATTGATGCAGAGTGAGAGGAGCATAACCAAGAAAACAATGTAGACAGAGACTGATACACTGTGGTACAATTGAATGTAATAGACTTCTCTACTAGCAGCAATGCAATGATCCAGAAGTATTTGGAGGGATCTATGAGAAAGAACACTATCCACATTCAGAGGAAAAACTGTGAGAAGAGAAACACAGAAGAAAAACAAGTATTTGATCACATGGGTTGGTGGGGCTATGACTGAGAAAGTGAACTCTGAAAGATCACCCTAGTGCAAATACTAATAATAAGGAAATGGGTCTTGATCGATGGCACATGTTAAACCAGTGGAGTTGTATGTCATATAAATGGGAGGGGGATGGGGAGAGGGGAGGGAAGGAACATGAGTCTTGTAACCATGGAAAATTATTCTAAATCATCTAATTAAATAAAATTAAAAAAAAAGAATAAGGCTAGAAGAATGGGCAAACAACAACAAAAAAGAATCTTGTCCTAAAGAGTTATTACAGTAACAGGAAAACTCAATGACAAACTCAAAAGAAAATAGTAAAACATATTTAAAGCCTCAAAGCCCAAAAAAGAATTTCTAGAAGAATCAAGAATTTAGAAAAGAAGCTAGAAACCAATTGAGAATGAAAGGAAAAAATGGGGAAAGAAGTGAGAGCTAAGGAAGAAGAATGTGTAAAGAAGATTAACAACTTAGAAAACAAGATACAAAACTTTACCAAAGAAATAACTCCTTGAAAATTAGAATTGTACAAAATGAAAACTATAAAACATAATTATAAGACTGGGGAAAAAAAGAAGAAAATATGAAGGACCTCTTGGAAAAACAAGTAGCATGGAAAATATCAAGGAGAGTTATATAAGAATCATTTAGGGGGCAACAAGGTGGCTCAGTAGATAGAAAACTAAACTTGGAGAGTTCAGAGAACCTGGGTTCAAATTTGACCTCAAATACTTCCTAGCTGTGTGACCCTGGCTAAGTCACTTAACCCCAGTTGCCTAACCCTTACCACTCTTCTGCCTTAGAATTGCTACTTAATATTGATTCTAAGACAGAAATAAGGGTTTTATATTGTGTAAATATGTGTGTATGAATCATTAAACTACATGAAATCTATGAACAAAATACAGATAAACACATAATTTCAAGAAACCGTAAAAAGGTCTGTATCCAGAATCAGAGGACAAAGCAGAAATGGAAAAAAACTCCATGCTACTTCCTGAGAGAAACTCCAGAAACAAAATCTCCTTGGAATATATAGCCCTAATTCAGAGCTTCCAGGGTGAGAAAAAAATAATACAAGTAGCAGCCCCAAAGGGGAAAAAAATTTAACATTATCCAATGTTGTATAATATCTATCTTTTCTAATAGGTCTAGAAATTACTGTGTCCATACTGGCTCAGATCACAGAATACCATCCTTGAATACAGATCACAAAACAATATCATTTTACTTTTGTATGATTCCCCAAATGTACTCCATGGAATTTTGTATCCTGAGACCTTTTGTAGGAATCTTTGAGGTCAAAATTGTTTTAACAATAATACTAAGATATTTAAATTTTGTACAGGGTAAATATTGATCGATATGACTCACATAAAAGCTCTTTGGTAGGTCCTCAAGAATTTTTAAGAAAGTAAAGTGGCTCTGAGACCAAAGAGTTTTAGAACCTTTGGGTACTGACTTACAGTTTTCAGAGTGTTTTCGATTACATTTTTTCCTTTGATCATCACCCACAACGTTGAGGTAGGTAAGACAAATGTTTTATTCTCATTTTAAAGATGAAGAATAGGTTACATGGTTTTTAAATGGCAGGAGCAGATCTTCTAATTCCCACTTTTGTACTCTTTTTGACACACTATTCCTGTCTGTCCCCTAAGATCTTATGATCCTTTCACAGCCACCTTCATCTCCATGTGAGCCTGTTATCCAGCACATGCCCTGTTAACATTAAACTTTTAGATTCAAAGGCTGTAGGTAATAAATGTAAATGAAAGAAGGAAATGCAGTATTAGATATATTGTCTTGTCTGTTTTTCCCTGATGGATCAATACTGCTTTCCCATCATATATGGATAAAAAGGTCAATAACAATTAAAACCAGCTATTGCACTAAGATGAAATTAGACAGAACATCAGAACTACGTCCCCCAAAGCAATGAAAATTAATTCAGTTTCACTTTTCTCCATCAAATTAAATCAAATATAAAAAAGGCTAAGACAGGCAAATCAAGGAATGGCTATTTATAATTGTCCCCAAATTATAACAACCCAGTTATATAGCTGATTCCCAGGCTTTTTATTATTGTTCCAAACAAAGTGAGTTTTCATTTCATGTCGTTTGCAATTACCATTCCATAATTGAAAAACAGTAAATTACCATGAAGCTTTTTGGGAAGAAGGGCTTACTGCATCCGAGTTGTCACTATAATTATGGTAGAATGATCAATCCACAGAATCACACAGTGCTCCTTGTACGTAAGTGGGCCCTGAAAAAATATTTGTCAAATTGGATCATGGGATCATAGCTTTAGAGTTGGAAGAGAACTTCAAGGTCATCTGGTCAAACTCACTTATTTTACAGTGAAGAAACTGAGGCAAAAAGCCTTGCCAATGGTTACATAGTGAATAAGGAATAGAGCTTAGCCCTTCAAATCTAGCACTCATTTGCTGAATATAGAATTAGGAAAAGACAGTGTGATATAATGGAGAGCAAACTGGACTGTGTTCTAATCCTGCCTTTGATATTTACTTCTTAACCTAGAAATCACCATCTTAACTGTAATTTTTGGATTCAAACTTTATGAATAAAGAATATAAGATTGAGCCAATAAAACACATCATATAAAATCTCTAACTTTTCTACATTTCCCCTGTTGAACTAATATAACTTAGGAAACATAAATGAAGGTAATAAACATAATTGACATAATGAAAGACTATTCGTTATTATTTTTTACTTAGTTTGCAGTGTTCTTATGGTATAGTTAAACTTGAATCTGTCGTTCATTTGTTTCAGTCACAGTCAACTCTTTGTGACCCCATTTGCGGTTTTCTTGGCAAAGATCCTAGAGTGGTCTGCCATTTCCTTCTCCAGCTCATTTTACAGATGAAGAAACTGAGGCAAAAAGGATTACTTGCCTAGGATTACACAATTAAGAAATGTCTTGGACCAGATTTGAACTTGAAAAGATGAATCTTCCTGACTACAAACCTGGAACTCTATCCACCATGCCACCTATTTTTATATTTATAATTCTGTTTTGGTGCATGAGTTGTTCCATCTTACACATAGTTTCTAGAATTAACTTCTTGGACCTGCTTTGCTTTGTCATTCCACTGTTTAGAAGTACTTGGTGGCCACCTATTCTAGGATTAGACACAAAATCTCCAATCTTGAATTTAAAGTCCTCCACAATCTACTTGTAGTCTCTTTTTTCTAGCTTGTTTCATATTATTCCTTTGATCCATTTGTAGTTTAAGACTAAGCCTAGATGTCAAAATCCCCATTTAATAGTTGGTTTAGTCAGTTATTTTTACAGTCATATCCAACTCTGTACCTCTATTTGGACTTCTCTTGGCAGAAATCCTGGAGTGGTTTGCCATTTCCTTCTCCTGCTCATTTTACAGATGAGGAAACTGAGGCTAAGTGACTTGCCCAGGGTCACATAGCTAGTAAGTTTCTGAGGCCAGATGTGAACCCTGAAAGATGAGGCTTTCTGACTCCATGTTTGATATTTTGTCCACTACAACACCTAGTTGTCACTTTAAACAGTTGGACATGGTTCAAATCCTGGTTCTGTTACTTCTTCTGTGAACTTGGGTGAATCAGTTATATCCTCTGAACCTCAGTTTCCTCCTAGAGGTCTTCTGGAGTTTTAGAGGTCTTTTGGTAAAATGAAGAAGTTTGGATCAGAAGATCTGTAAGATTCCTCCCTGTAGATCTAAAATCAGTGATCCTCTAATTATCTAAAAGGCAAAGACAATGATTTATTTTGTGTTTTTACTCTCTTATCTTTAAAAAAAAACAAAAACTATTCCGTATTGATCATTTTGGCATCATACTTATTTCATGTTCCCCCAATGAATTCTCACTTGTGACAAAGAAAAATCAATTCAGCAAAAATTTCTAAATATCGTTAATGACTGAATCTAACTGGGTATATACTGTTGAAGTACTAGTTCTGCCTCTTCCTTGGTTTTTTGTTTTTTGTTTTTTTTGACTCTGGGGCAGTTTGGAGATCATTACCATTATACCTTGATTTACTTGGATATTTTAAGTTTTTTTTTTTTCCCCTATGCTTTTACATAGCATCTTATCTGGTTAATTTGAAGCTTGCTTTGTGTTCCACTTTCTGCCTAAAGGGGTCAACAAACAGAGCCAAGTTTTTCCACAAAGCAGAAATCTCCTTAATGATCTTGGCAAATCATTAGAAGAAACCCATCAGGCATAGATTATAGGATCATAGAGAGTGTGACACTGAGGGAGGATGATTTGGGTGGTGATGTTGAAATGCATTTTATTTACACATGTTAAGGATTCAGTTGCTTTCACTATTAAAACTGTAGAGATTTTAGACTCTTAAATATCTTATTGCCCTTCCTTGCCCTGGTTTTTGCTCTTTAAACATTTTCACATCTGGAAAGGCTTCAGGTTTCTTCTCTCTCAAGAGACTGATATAGCCTGCAGCTGACAACTGG